>NC_057803.1:120560031-120733577 GCF_018294505.1 Triticum aestivum
CCCCATCTTTTTATCCTCGATGGCAACAATACAATACGTGTCGGTTCCCTTCCTGTCACTGGGATCGAGCACCACAAGATTGAACCCAAAGCTAAGCACTTCTCCCATTGCAAGAAAGATCAATCTAGTAGGCCAAACCAAATTGATAATTCGAAGAGACTTGCAAAGATAAACCAATCACACATAAAAGAATTCAGAGGAGATTCAAATATTGTTCATAGATAAACTTGATCATAAACCCACAATTCATCGGATCTCGACAAACACACCGCAAAAGAAGAATACATCGAATAGATCTCCAAGAAGGTCGAGGAGAACTTTGTATTGAGATCCAAAGATAGAGAAGAAGCCATCTAGCTAATAAGTATGGACCCGTAGGTCTGAAGTAAACTACTCACACATCATCGGAGAGGCCATGGAGTTGATGAAGAGGCCCTCCGTGATCAATGCCCCCTTCGGCGGAGCTCCGGAAAAGGCCCCGAGATGGGATCTCTCGAGTACAGAAGGTTGCAGCGAAGGAATTAGGTTTTCGTGGTGCTCCTGGATGTTTGGAGGGTACGTGGATATATATAGGAGGAAGAAGTACGTCGTGGAGCAACGAGGGGCCCACAAGGGTGGAGGGCGCGCCCAGGGGGGTAGGCGCGCCCCCTACCTCGTACCGTCCTCGATCGTTTCTTGACGCCCACTCCAAGTCTCCTGGATCACGTTTGTTGAGAAAATCACGTTCCTGAAGGTCTCATTCCGTTTGGACTCCGTTTGATATTCCTGTTCTTCGAAACCCTAAAATAGGAAAAAAACAGCAATTTGGGTTGGGCCTCCGGTTAGTAGGTTAGTCCCCAAAATGATATAAAAGTATAAAATAAAGCCCATTAACATCCAAAATAGATAATATAATAGCATGGAGCAATAAAAAATTATAGATACGTTGGAGACGTATCAAGCATCCCCAAGCTTAATTCCTGCTCGTCCTCGAGTAGGTAAATGGTAAAAGAAGAATTTTTGATGTGGAATGCTTTCTAACATATTTCTCAATGTAATTTTTCTTTATTGTGGCATGAATGTTCAGATCCGAAAGATTCAAGATAAAAGTTTAATATTGACATAGAAATAATAATACTTCAAGCATACTAACTAAGCAATCATGTCTTCTCAAAATAACATGGCCAAAGAAAGTTATCCCTACAAAATCATATAGTCTGGCTATGCTCTATCTTCACCACACAAAATATTTAAATCATGCACAACCCCGATGACAAGCCAAGCAATTGTTTCATACTTTTGATGTTCTCAAACTTTTTCAATTTTCACGCAATATATGAGCGTGAGCCATGGATATAGCACTATATGTGGAATAGAATGGTGGTTGTGGAGAAGACAAAAAAAAGGAGAAGATAGTCTCACATCAACTAGGCGTATCAACGGGCTATGGATATGCCCATCAATAGATATCAATGTGGGTGAGTAGGGATTGCCATGCAACGGATGCACTAGAGCTGTAAGTATATGAAAGCTCAACAAAAGAAACTAAGTGGGTGTGCATCCAACTCGCTTGCTCATGAAGACCTAGGGCATTTTGAGAAAGCCCATCATTGGAATATACAAGCCAAGTTCTATAATGAAAAATTACCACTAGTATATGAAAGTGATATCATAGGAGACTCTCTATCATGAAAATCATGGTGGTACTTTGAAGCACAAGTGTGGAAAAAGGATAGTAGCATTGTCCCTTCTCTCTTTTTCTCTCATTTTGTTTGGTCCCTCTTCTTTTTTTATGGCCTTTCTCTTTTTTTTCGTCCGGAGTCTCATCCCAACTTGTGGGGGAATCATAGCCTCCATCATCCTTTCCTCACTTGGGACAATGCTCTAATAATGATGATCATCACACTTTATTTACTTACAACTCGAGAATTACAACTCAATACTTAGAACAAAATATGACTCTATGTGAATGCCTCCAGCGGTGTACCGGGATGTGCAATGAAGCATGAGTGACATGTATGAAGAATTATGAATGGTGGCTTTGCCACAAATACGATGTCAACTACATGATCATGCAAGCAATATGACAATGATGAAGCGTGTCATAATAACGGAACGGTGGAAAGTTGCATGGCAATATATCTCGGAATGGCTATGGAAATGCCATAATAGCTAGGTATGGTGGCTGTTTTGAGGAAGGTATATGGTGGGTGTATGATACCGGCGAAAGTTGCGCGATATTAGAGAGGCTAGCAATGGTGGAAGGATGAGAGTGCGTATAATCCATGGACTCAACATTAGTCATAAAGAACTCACATACTTATTGCAAAAATCTATTAGTTATCAAAAGAAAGTATTATGCGCATGCTCCTAGGGGGATAGATTGGTAGGAAAAGACCGTCGCTCGTCCCCGACCGCCACTCATAAGGAAGACAATCAATAAATAAATCATGCTCCTGCTACATCACATAACGGTTCACCACACGTGCATGCTACGGGAATCACAAACTTCAACACCAGTATTTATCAAATTCACAACTACTCAACTAGCATGACTCTAATATCACCATCTCCATATCTCAAAACAATTATCAAGTATCAAACTTCTCATAGTATTCAATGCACTTCTATGAAAGTTTTTATATTAAATCAAATTTCCATGTTGTTCTAAAGGACTCTCAAAATAATATAAGTGAAGCATGAGAGATCAATAGTTTCTATAAAACAAATCCACCACCGTGCTCTAAAAGATATAAGTGAAGCACTAGAGCAAAAACTATATAGCTCAAAAGATATAAGTGAAGCACATAGAGTATTCTAATAAATTTCAAATCATGTGAGTCTCTCTCAAAAGGTGTGTACAGCAAGGATGATTGTGGTAAATTAAAAAGAAAAGACTCAAATCATACAATACGCTCCAAGCAAAACACATATCATGTGATGAATAAAAATATAGCTCCAAGTAAAGTTATCGATAGACGAAGACGAAAGAGGGGATGCCTTCCGGGGCATCCCCAAGCTTAGGCTTTTTGGTGTCCTTAAGTTTTACCTTGGGGTACCATGGTCATCCCCAAGCTTAGACTCTTGCCACTCCTTGTTCCATAATCCATCAAATATTTACCCGAAACTTGAAAACTTCACAACACAAAACTCAAAATAGAAAATCTCGTGAGCTCCGTTAGCGAAAGAAAAGAAAACATCACTTCAAGGTACTGTAATGAACTCATTCTTTATTTATATTGGTGTTAAACCTACTGCATTACAACTTCTCTATGGTTTATAAACTCTTTTACTAGCCATAGATTCATCAAAATAAGCAAACAACACACGAAAAACAGAATCTGTCAAAAACAGAACAATATGTAGTAATCTGTAGCTAACGCAACTTATGGAACCCCAAAAATTCTAAAATAAATTTCTGAACGTGAGGAATTTATATATTAATCATCTTCAAAAATAATTAACTAAGTATCACTCTCCAAATAAAAATGGCAGCGATTCTCGTGAGCGCTAAAGTTTCTATTTTTTACAGCGAGATCAAAAAGACTTTCCCCAAGTCTTCCCAACGGTTCTACTTGGCACAAACACTAATTAAACACAAAAAACACAACCAAAACAAAGGCTATATAAATTATTTATTACTAAACAGGATCAAAAATCAAGGAATAAAAATAAAATTGGGTTGCCTCCCAACAAGCGCTATCATTTAACGCCCCTAGCTAGGCATGAAAGCGAAGATAGATCTTGGTATTGCCATCTTTGGTAGGTAATTCTTCAATATGCCACCTATAACTCTTAGGAGTTTCTTTCTTTTTATTAATTATCAAACTCCTAGGCACGAAATCAACAAAATCACTTGTAGCAAACGGTTCCTTAATGATAGCAAAAAATTGGGATGAACACTTATTGATTTTAAATCCGCAGTTTCCTTACTAGAGGATTCACCCTTATTTTTAGGAACATAAATAAGCTTGGCAATTTTTGTAGGAGTATTTGGAGTATTTTTAACAGAAGGGAAAGCGTACCCCAAGTTGGTGATAATTCCCTCAAGTTTATCGATTCTAGTAGAATCTTGATCTATTTTTTCATTAACTATGGGTTATTTTTCCTTAAAACTTTTCAGAGTAACTCCCACCATAGATCCATATTGGGTAATTTGGTTGTGGATCTTTTTATCCAAATTCTCAATCAACTCTACAGTATCAACTTTATTCTCAATAATTTCAAGCATTTGCATCACATGTTCCAAAGTTAACATAGTTCCATTAACCAAAAGAGGTGGTGAGCCAAACAAATCTATCACAGCATTATAAGAATCAAAAGTATGGTTACCCAAGAAATTCCCTCCAGTAATGGTATCAAGAATATATCTATACCAAGGAGTAGCGCCTACATTAAAATTGTGGAGAAAAATGGAAGTAGATTGCTTCCCGGTAGATCTATTTTGAGCATTGCAAATTCTATACCAAGCGTCTTTTAGATTTTCTCCCTCCCTTTGCTTAAAATTAAGAACTTCATTCTCAGGAGACAATGGAGAAGATTGAGGACTAGCCATAACGACAAGGCAAGCAAGAAAGCGACGAACGGAAAAGAGATGGCGAATAAAATATGATATAAAGGCAAGCAAGATTGAGTAATGCTTTAATTAGATGACATGATGTAGAGGGATAAACTCATGAAATATGATATAAACCCCATCTTTTTATCCTTGATGGCAACAATACAATACGTGTCGGTTCCCTTTCTGTCAGTGGGATCGAGCACCGCAAGATTGAACCTAAAGCTAAGCACTTCTCCCATTGCAAGAAAGATCAATCTAGTAGGCCAAACCAAACTGATAATTTGAAGAGACTTGCAAAGATAAACCAATCATACATAAAAGAATTCAGAGGAGATTCAAATATTGTTCATAGATAAACTTGATCATAAACCCACAATTCATCGGATCTCGACAAACACACCGCAAAAGAAGATTACATCGAATAGATATCCAAGAAGATCGAGGAGAACTTTGTATTGAGATCCAAAGAGAGAGAAGAAGCCCAAGGTTGTCAGAATCGTGATTTTGAATCGGATCGGAGCTCCGATGGTAAGATCGCAAATCGTAGCATCTTAACTATCAGGATCGTAGAAACGTAGATTCTATGAACTAAAATCGTAGAATCATAGGGGTTAGTTTGGATCGTAAAGTCGTAGAATCGTATAACAGAATCGCGATTCTGACAACCTTGAAGAAGCCATCTAGCTAATAACTATGGACCCGTAGGTCTGAAGTAAACTACTCACACATCACCAGAGAGGCATGGAGTTGATGTAGAGGCCCTCCGTGATCAATGCCCCCTCCGGCGGAGCTCCGGAAAAGGCCCCGAGATGGGATCTCTTGGGTACAGAAGGTTGTGGCGGTGGAATTAGGTTTTCGTGGTGCTCCTGGATGTTTTGCGGGGTACGTGGATATATATAGGAGGAAGAAGTACGTCGGTGGAGCAACGAGGGGCTCACGAGGGTGGAGGGCGCGCCCAGGGGGTAGGCGTGCCCCCCTGCCTCGTGCCCTCCTCGATTGTTTCTTGATGCCCACTCCAAGTCTCCTGGATCATGTTTGTTGAGAGAATCACATTCCCGAAAGTTTCATTCCATTTGGACTCCGTTTGATATTCCTTTTCTTCGAAACCCTAAAATAGGCAAAAAACAGCAATTTGGGTTGGGCCTCCGGTTAGTAGGTTAGTCCCAAAAATGATATAAAAGTATAAAATAAAGCCCATTAACATCCAAAATAGATAATATAATAGCATGGAGCAATCAAAAATTATAGAAATGTTGGAGACGTGTCAGAGATGCATAGCAACAAGCGGGGGAGAGTGTGTCCATGTACCCTCGTAGACCGAAAGCGGAAGGGTTTAGTAGCGCCGTTGATGTAGTCGAACGTCTTCACAATCCAACCGATCCAAGTACTGAACGTACGGCACGTCCTCGATCTGCACACGTTCAGCTCGGTGACGTCCCTCGAACTCTTGATCCAGTTGAGGCCGAGGGAGAGTTTCGTCAGCATGATGGCGTGGTGACGGTGATGATGAAGTTACCGGCGTAGGGCTTCGCCTAAGCACTATGACGATATGATTGAGGTGTGAAACTGTGGAGGGGGGCACCGCACACGGCTAAAAGATCAACTTGTGTGTTCTAGGGGTGCCCCTGCCTCCGTATATAAAGGAGGGAGAGGGAGAGGCAGCCGCCCCTAGGGGGGCGTGCCAAGGTGTGGAGTCCTACTAGGACTCCCAAGTCCTAGTAGGATTCCACCTCCCACACGGAGTAGGAAAGGGGAAGGGAGAAGGATAAGGAAAGGGGGGCTTCTCCTAGTCCTAATCGACCTCCTACCCTAGGGGCCGCACCAGCCCCTTGTGGGCTGGTGTGCTTCCCTCTTATGGCCCATAAGGCCCACAACTTCTCCCGGGGGGTTCTGGTACCTCCTAGTACTCCAGAAAAATGCCCGAACCTCACAGAACCATTCCGATGTCCAAATGCAACCTTCGAATATATGAATCTTTACCTCTCGGCCATTTCAAGACTCCTCGTCATGTACGTGATCACATCCGGGACTCTGAACAAACTTCGGTTCATCAAATCACATAACTCATAATACAAATCGTCATCAAACGTTAAGCATGCGGACCCTACGGGTTCGAGAACTATGTAGACATGACTGAGACACATCTCCGGTCAATAACCAATAGCGGAACCTGGATGCTCATATTGGCTCTGAAATATTCTACGAAGATCCTTATCGGTCAAACCGCATAACAACATACGTTGTTCCCTTTGTCATCAATATGTTACTTGCCCGAGATTCGATAGTCGGTATCATCATACCTAGTTCAATTTCGTTACCCGCAAGTCTATTTACTCGTTCCATAATGCATCATCACATGACTAACTCATTAGTCACATTGCTTGAGAGCCTCATAGTGATGGGCATTACCGAGAGGGCCCAGAGATGCCTTTTCGATACACAGAGTGACAAATCCTAATCTTGATCTATGCCAACCCAAAAAACTGCTTTGGAGACACCTGTAGAGCATCTTTATAATCACCCATTTATGTTGTGATGTTTGATAGCACACAAGGTGTTCCTCCGGTATTCGGGAGTTGCATAATCTCATAGTCAAAGGAACATGTAAAAGTCATGAAGAAAGCAATAGCAATAAAACTAAACGATCATAATGCTAAGCTATAGATGGGTCTTGTCCATCACATCATTCTCTAATGATGTGATTGCTACCTCTTGACACTGCGTTGGTTTTCCCTTGAAGAGGAAAGGGTGATGCAGCAAAGTAGCATAAGTATTTCCCTCAGTTCTTGAGAACCAAGGTATCAATCAAGTAGGAGATCACGCTCAAGTCCCACGAACCTACACAAGCAAATAAGAACCTCGCACCAATGCGATAAAGGGGTTGTCAATCCCTTCACGGCCACTTACGAGAGTGAGATCTTATAGATATGATAAGATAATTTTTTTGGTATTTTTATGATAAATAGAAATAAAGATGCAAAGTAAAATAAACGGCAAAGGAAATAACTAAGTGTTGGAAGATTAATATGATGAAAGGTAGACCCGGGGGCCATAGGTTTCACTAGTGGCTTCTCTCAAGAGCATAAGTATTACGGTGGGTAAACGAATTACTGTCGAGCAATTGATACAATTGAGCATAGTTATGAGAATATCTAGGTATGATCATGTATATAGGCGCGCCCCCTGCCTCATGGCTTCCTCCGTTGTTTCTTGACGCCCACTCCAAGTCTCCTAGATCACGTTTGTTGAGAAAATCACGTTCCCGAAGGTTTCATTCCGTTTGGACTCCATTTGATATTCCTTGTCTTCAAAACCCTAAAATAGGCAAAAAAAATAGCAATTTGGGTTGGGCCTCTGGTTAGTAGGTTAGTCCCAAAAATGATATAAAAGTGTAAAATAAAGCCCATTGACATCCAAAATAGATAATATAATAGCATGGAGCAATGCAAAATTATAGATACGTTGGAGACGTATCAAGCATCCCCAAGCTTAATTCCTGCTCGTCCTCGAGTAGGTAAATGATAGAAGAAGAATTTTTGATGTGGAATGATTTCTAACATATTTCTCAACGTAATTTTTCTTTATTCTGGCATGAATTTTCAAATCCAAAAGATTCAAGATAAAAGTTTAATATTGGCATAAAAGTAATAATACTTCAAGCATACTAACTAAGCAATCATGTCTTCTCAAAATAACATGGCCAAAGAAAGTTATCCCTACAAAATCATATAGTCCGGTTATGCTCTATCTTCACCACACAAAATATTTAAATCATGCACAATCCCGATGACAAGCCAAGCAATTGTTTCATACTTTTGATGTTCTCAAACTTTTTCAATCTTCACGCAATATATGAGCGTGAGCCATGGATATATCACTATGGTGGAATAGAATGGTGGTTGTGGAGAAGACAAAAAGGAGAAGATAGTCTCACATCAACTAGGCGTATCAACGGGCTATGGAGATGCCCATTAATAGATATCGATGTGAGTGAAAAGGGATTGCCATGCAACTGACGCACTAGAGCTACAAGTATATGAAAGCTCAACAAAAGAAACTAAGTGGGTGTGCATCCAACTTGCTTGCTCACGAAGACCTAGGGCATTTTGAGGAAGCCCATCATTGGAATATACAAACCAAGTTCTATAATGAAAAATTCCCACTAGTATATGAAAGTGATATCATAGGAGACTCGCTATATGAATAACATGGTGCTAATTTGAAGCACAAGTGTGGAAAAAGGATAGTGGCATTGTCACATCTCTCTTTTTCTCTCATTTTTTTATTTGGGCCTTCTTTCTTTTTTTGGCCTGTTTTCTCCCTTTTTTATTTTTTGTCCGGAGTCTCATCCTGACTTGTGGGGGAATCATAGTCTCCATCATCCTTTCCTCACTTGGGACAATGCTCTAATAATGATGATCATCACACTTTATTTACTTACAACTCAATACTTAGAACAAAAATATGACTCTATGTGAATGCCTTCGGCGGTGTACCGGGATGTGCAATGATGCATGAGTGACATGTATGAAGAATTATGAATGGTGGCTTTGCCACAAATACGATGTCAACTACATGATCATGCAAGCAATATGGCAATGATGAAGCGTGTCATAATAACGGAATGGTGGAAAGTTGCATGGCAATATATCTCGGAATGGCTATGGAAATGCCATAATAGGTAGGTATGGTGGATGTTTTGAGGAAGGTATATGGTGGGTGTATGATACCGGCGAAAGTTGAGCGATGTAAGAGAGGCTAGCAATGGTGGAAGGGTGAGAGTGCGATAATCCATGGACTCAACATTAGTCATAAAGAACTCACATACTTATTGCAAAAATCTATTAGTTATCGAAACAAAGTATTACGCGCATGCTCCTAGGGGGATAGATTGGTAGGAAAATACCATCGCTCGTCCCCGACCACCACTCATAAGGAAGACAATCAATAAATAAATCATGCTCCGACTTCATCACATAACTGTTCACCATACGTGCATGCTACGGGAATCACAAACTTCAACACAAGAATTTCTCAAATTCACAACTACTGAACTAGCATGTCTCTAATATCACCATCTCCATATCTCAAAACAATTATCAAGTATCAAACTTCTCATAGTATTCAATGCACTTGTATGGAAGTTTTTATTATTGCCATGTTGTTCTAAAGGACTCTCAAAATAATATAAGATAAGCATGAGAGAACAATATTTTCTATAAAACTAATCCACCACTGTGCTCTAAAAGATATAAGTGAAGTACTAGAGCAAAAACTATATAGCTCAAAAGATATAAGTGAAGCACATAGAGTATTCTAATAAATTTCAAATCATGTGAGTCTCTCTCAAAAGGTGTGTATAGCAAGGATGATTGTGGTAAATTAAAAAGAAAAGACTCAAATCATACAATACGCTCCAAGCAAAACACATATCATGTGATGAATAAAAATATAGCTCCAAGTAAAGTTACCGATAGACGAAGACAAAAGAGGGGATGCCTTCCGGGGCATCCCCAAGCTTAGGCTTTTTGGTGTCCTTGAGTTTTACCTTGGGGTACCATGGTCATCCCCAATCTTAGGCTCTTGCCACTCCTTGTTCCATAATCCATCAAATATTTACCCAAAACTTGAAAACTTCACAACACAAAACTCAAAATAGAAAATCTCGTGAGCTCCGTTAGCGAAAGAAAAGAAAACATCACTTCAAGGTACTGTAATGAACTCATTCTTTATTTATATTGGTGTTAAACCTACTGCATTACAACTTCTCTATGGTTTATAAACTCTTTTACTAGCCATAGATTCATCAAAATAAGCAAACAACACACGAAAAACAGAATCTTTCAAAAACAGAACAGTCTGTAGTAATCTGTAGCTAACGCAACTGATGGAACCCCAAAAATTCTAAAATAAATTTCTGAACGTGAGGAATTTATCTATTAATCATCTGCAAAAAATAATTAACTAAATATCACTCTCCAAATAAAAATGGCAGCGATTCTCGTGAGCGCTAAAGTTTCTGTTTTTTACAGCAAGATCAAAAAGACTTTCCCCAAGTCTACCCAAAGGTTCTACTTGGCACAAACACTAATTAAACACAAAAACACAAAAAAACAGAGGCTAGATAAATTATTTATTGAGTAACTGCAAGGAAAAACATTGGGTTGTCTCCCAACAAGCGCTTTTTCTTTAAAGCCTTATAGCTAGGCATAAGGTTTCAACGATGCTCACATGAAAGACAAGAATTGAAGAACAAAGAGAGCATCATAAAATACGTGACAAACACATCTAAGTCTAATATACTTCCTATGCATAGGCATCTTATAGACAAACAAATTATCAAGGCAAGCAAAAACTATCATATGCAAGGAAGCCGAAAGAAACAATAGCAATCTCAACATAACAAGAGGTAATTTAGTAACATGAAAATTTCTACAACCATATTTTCCTATCTCATAATAATTACATGTAGGATCATAAGTGAATTCAACAATATATCTATCACATAAAATATTCTCAACATGATCCACATGCATGCAAAGTTGACACTCTTCCGAAATAGTGGGATTAACATTAACTAAAGTCATGACCTTTCCAAACCCACTTTTATCAAAAACTTCATAAGATTGAACATTATCCAAATATGTGGGATATAAAGTTGACATTCTTCCAAACCCACTTTCAATATTATTGCAAACATTATAATCAATCTCATATTCATCATGGGGTTTAAATAAATTTTCAAGATCAAAAGAAGAATCACCCCAATCATGATCATTGCAACAAGTAGAGGACATAGCAAAACTAGCATCCCCAAGCTTAGGGTATTGCATATTATTAGCACAATTGACATTAATAGAATTTATAATAACATCATTGCAATCATGCTTTTTATTCAAAGATCTGTCATAAATCACTTCATAAAATACTTCATCACAATTTTCAGATTCACGAATTTCAAGCAAAACTTCATGAAGATAATCTAGTGCACAAAACTCACTAGAAATTGATTCATCATAATTGGATCTCTTAAAAAGATTAGCAAGCGGATGAGGATCCATAGATCTTAGGTTCTCTGTTTAGCAATAAATAAACAACTATTCCAACCAAACAAGCAAACGAGCCAAGTAAGACATCAAAACAAATGAAAAGAAGAATAGAAGAAGGGTGAATAAAATGGCAAGGGTGAAGTGGGGGAGAGGAAAATGAGAGACAAATGGCAAATAATGTAATGCGAGGGATAAGAGTTTGTGATGGGTACTTGGTATGTCTTCACTTGTGCGTAGACTCCGACAACAGTGCCAAAAATGGCTCGTTGTTAGGAGTCAAATTTTGACTTGACTTGATGCGAATCTCCCCGGCAACGGCGCCAGAAATCCTTCTTGCTACCTCTTGAGCACTGCATTGGTTTTCCCTTGAAGAGGAAAGGGTGATGTAGAAAAGTAGCGTAAGTATTTCCCTCAGTTTTTGAGAACCAAGGTATCAATCCAGTAGGAGATCACGCTCAAGTCCCATGAACCTACACAAACAAATAAGAACCTCGCAACCAACGCGATAAAGGGGTTGTCAAGCCCTTCACGGTCACTTCGAGAGTGAGATCTGATAGATATGATAAGATAATATTTTTGGTAATTTTATGATAAAGAGAAATAAAGATGCAAAGTAAAATAAATGGAAAAGGAAATAACTAAGTGTTGGAAGATTAATATGATGAAATATAGACCCGGGGGCCATAGGTTTCACTAGTGGCTTCTCTCAAGAGCATAAGTATTACGGTGGGTAAACGAATTATTGTCGAGCAATTGATAGAATTGAGCATAGTTATGAGAATATCTAGGTATGATCATGTATATAGGAATCACATCCGCGACAAGTAGACCGAAACGATTCTGCATCTACTACTATTACTCCACACATCGACCGCTATCTAGCATGCATCTAGAGTATTAAGTTCATAAGAACAAAGTAATGCTTTAAGGAAGATGACATGGTGTAGAGGGATAAACTCATGCAATATGATATAAGCCCCATCTTTTTATCCTCGATGGCAACAATACAACACATGTCATTTCCCTTTCTGTCACTGGGATCGAGCACCACAAGATTGAAACCAAAGCTAAGCACTTCTCCCGTTGCAAGAAAGATCAATCTAGTAGGCCAAACCAAACTGATAATTCGAAGAGACTTGCAAAGATAAACCAATCATTAATAAAAGAATTCAGAGGAGAATCAAATATTGTTCATTGATAATATGGATCATAAACCCACAATTCATCGGATCTCGACAAACACACCGCAAAAGAAGATTACATCGAATAGATCTCCAAGAAGATCGAGGAGAACTTTGTATTGAGATCCAAAGAGAGAGAAGAAGCCATCTAGCTAATAACTATGGACCCGTAGGTCTGAAGTAAACTACTCACACATCACCGGAGAGGCCATGGAGTTGATCTAGAGGCCCTCTGTGATCAATGCCCCCTCTGGCGGAGCTCCGGAAAAGGTCCCAAGATGGGATCTCTCGGGTACAGAAGGTTGCGGAGGTGGAATTAGGTTTTCGTGGTGCTCCTGGATGTTCAGGGGATACATGGATATATATAGGAGGAAGAAGTACATTGGTGGAGCAACGGGGGGCCCACGAGGGTGGAGGGCGCGCCCAGAGGGGGTAGGCACGCCCCCCTGCCTCATGGCTTCCCCCGTTGTTTCTTGATGCCCACTCCAAGTCTCCTGGATCATGTTTGTTGAGAAAATCACATTCCCGAAGGTTTCATTCCGTTTGGACTCCGTTTGATATTCCTTTTCTTCGAAACCCTAAAGTAGGGAAAAAACAACAATTTGGGTTGGGCCTCCGGTTAGTAGGTTAGTCCCAAAAATGATATAAAAGTGTAAAATAAAGCCCATTGACATCCAAAATAGATAATTTAATAGCATGGGGCAGTAAAAAATTATAGATACGTTGGAGACGTATCAGTGATCTCGTTCATCAAATGATAACACATGTCTATGGTTAGGAAACTTTAACCATCTTTGATTAATGAGCTAGTCAAGTAGAGGCATACTTGGGACACTTAGTTTTGTCTATGTATTCACACATGTACTAAGTTTCCGGTTAATGCAATTCTAGCATGAATAATAAACATTTATCATGATATAAGGAAATATAAATAACAACTTTATTATTGCCTCTAGGTCATATTTCCTTCAGTCTCCCACTTGCACTAGAGTCAATAATCTAGTTCACATCGTCTTGTGGTTTAACACCAATAGTTCACATCTTTATGTGGTTAGTTCACATCTACATGTGACTAACACCCAAAGGGTTTTACTAGAGTCAATAATCTAGTTCACATCGCAATGTGATTAACACCCAAAGAGTACTAAGGTGTGATCATGTTTTGCTTCTGAGAGAAGTTTAGTCAACGGGTCTGCCACATTCAGAGCCGTATGTATTTTGCAAATTTTCTATGTCTACAATGCTCTTCACGGAGATACTCTAGCTTATTGCTCCCACTTTCAATATGTATCCAGATTGAGACTCAGAGTCATCCGGATTGGTGTAAAAGCTTGTATCGACGTAACTCTTTACGACGAACTCTTTATCACTTCCATAACCAAGAAATATTTCCTTGGTGTTCTAAGGATAATTTTGATCGCTGTCCAGTGATCCACTCCTGGATCAATATCGTACCCCCTTGCCAAATTCATGGAAAGGTACACAATAGGTTTGGTACACATCATAGCATACTTTATTGAACCTATGGCTGAGGCATAGGGAATGACTTTCATTCTCTTTCTATTTTCCGCCGTGGTCGTGTTTTGAGTCTTACTCAACTTTACACATTGCAATACAGGAAAGAACTCCTTCTTTGACTGTTCCATTTTGAACTACTTCAAAATCTTGTCAAGGTATGTACTCATTGAAAAATCTTATCAAGCGTCTTGATCTATCTCTATAGATCTTGATGCCCAATCTGTAAGCAGCTTCACCGTGGTCTTTCTTTGAAAAACTCCTTTCAAACACTCCTTTATGCTTTCTAGGAAATTTTACGTCATTTCCGATCAACAATATGTCACTCACATATACTTATCAAAAAGGTTGTAGTGCTCCCACTCACTTTCTTGTAAATATAGGCTTCACAATAAGTCTATATAAAACCATATGCTTTGATCACCTTATCAAAGCGTATATTCCAACTGTGAGATGCTTGCACAAGTCCATAGATGGATCGCTAGAGTTTGCACACTTTGATAGCACCTTTAGGATCGACAAAACCTTCTGGTTGCATCATACAGAACTCTTCTTTAAGAAATCCATTAAGGAATGCAGTTTTGACATCTATTTGCTAGATTTCATCAAATGTGGCAATTGCTAACATGATTCGGACAGACTTTAGGCATCGATATGAGTGACAAAATCTCATCGTAGTCAACACCTTGAACTTGTCGAAAACCTTTTGCGACAATTCGAGCTTTGTAGATAGTAACACTACTATCAGCGTCCGTCTTTTCTTGAAGATCCATTTATTCTCAATGGCTCACCGATCATCGGACAAGTCAATCAAGTCCATACTTTGTTCTCATACATGGATCCCATCTCAGGTTTCATGGACTCAAGACATTTCACGGAATCTGGGCTCATCATCGCTTCCTCATAGTTCGTAGGTTCGTCATGGTCAAGTAACATGACCTCCAGAAAAGGATTACCGTACCACTCTGGTGCGGATCTTACTCTAGTTAACCTACGAGGTTTGGTAGTAACTTGATCTGAAGTTTCATGATTATCATCACTAGCTTCCTCACTAATTGGTGTAGGAATCACTGGAACTGATTTTTGTGATGAACTACTTTCCAATAAGGGAGAAGGTACAATTACCTCATCAAGTTCTACTTTCCTCCCACTCACTTCTTTCGAGAGAAACTCCTTCTCTAGAAAGGATCCACTCTTAGCAACAAAGATCTTGCCTTCGGATCTGTGATAGAAGGTGTACCCAACAGTTTCTTTTGGGTATCCTATGAAGACACACTTCTCTGATTTGGGTTCGAGCTTATTAGACTGAAGCTTTTTCACATAAGCATCACAACCCCAAACTTTAAGAAACGACAGCTTAGGTTTCTTTCCAAACCATAGTTCATATGGTGTCGTCTCAACGGATTTAGATGGTGCCCTATTTAACATGAATGCAGCTGTCTCTAATGCATAACCCCAAAACGACAGTGGTAAATTGGTAAGAGACATCATAGATCGCACCATATCTAATAAAGTACGTTTACAACGTTCGGACACAGCATTATGTTGTGGTGTTCCAGGTGGCGTGAGTTGTGAAACTATTCCACATTGTTTTAAATGAAGGCCAAACTCGTAACTCAAATATTCGCCTCCGCGATCAGATCGTAGAAACTTTATTTTCTTGTTACGTTGATTCTCCACTTCACTTTGAAATTCTTTGAACTTTTCAAATGTTTCAGACTTGTGTTTCATTAAGTAAATATACCCATATCTGCTCAAATCATCTGTCAAGGTCATAAAATAACGATACCCGTCGCGAGCCTCAACACTCATCAGACAGCATACATTAGTATGTATTATTTCCAATAAGTCAGTGGCTCGCTCCTATGTTCTGGAAAATGGAGTTTTAGTCATCTTGCCCATGAGGCATGGTTCGCAAGCATCAAGTGATTCCAAAATCCCACCAGCATGGAGTTTCTTCATGCGCTTTACACCAATATGACCTAAACGGCAGTGCCACAAATAAGTTGCACTATCATTATTAACTTTGCGTCTTTTGGCATCAATATTATGTGTATCACTGTGATCGAGATTCACTAAACCATTTACATTGGATGTAATACCATAGAAGGCAGTTATTCTCTGACTTAAATGAATAACCGTATCACAATAAACATGATCCAATCATATTTATGCTCAACGCAAACACCAAATAACATTTATTTAGTTCCAATATTAATCCCAAAGGTAGAGGGAGTATGCGATGGTGATTTTATCAACCTTGAAATCATTTCCAACACACATTGTCACCTCACTCTCAACTAGTCTTTGTTCATTTTGTAACTCCTGTTTTGAGTTACTAATCATAGCAACTGAACCGGTATCAAATACCCATGGGCTACTATGAACACTAGTAAAGTACACATCAATAACATGTATATCATATATACTTTTGTTCACTTTGCCATCCGTCTTATCCGCCAAGTATTTGGGGCAGTTGATACGTCTCCAACGTATCTATAATTTTTGATTGTTCCATGCTATTATATTATCTATTTTGGATGTTTAATGGGCTTTAATATGCTCTTTTATATTATTTTTGGGACTAACCTATTAACCGGAGGCCCAGTGCCAGTTTCTATTTTTTCCCATTTTAGGGTTTTGCAGAAAAGGAATACCAAACAGAGTCCAAACGGAATGAAACCTTCGCAATGATCTTTCTTGGACTGAAAGCAATCCAGAAGACTTGGAGTCGAAGTCTGGGACTCCACAAGGAAGCCACGAGGCAGGACGGCGCGCCCAGGGGGGTAGGGCGTACTTCACCAGCGTACTTCTTTCGCCTATATATATACTCTTATACACTTGAAGCATTAGGGAGAACCACGAAACCACTTTTCGATCACCACAACCTTCTGTACCCGTGAGATCCCATCTTGGGGCCTTTTCCGGCGATCTGCCCGGGGGGGATTGATCACGGAGGGCTTCTACATCAACACCATTGCCTCTTCGATGAAGCGTGAGTAGTTTACCACAGACCTTCGGGTCCATACTTATTAGCTAGATGGCTTCTTCTCTCTCTTTGGTTCTCAATACAAAGTTCTCCTCGATGTTCTTGGAGATCTATTCGATGTAATACTCTTTTGCGGTATGTTTGCCGAGATCCGATGAATTGTGGATTTATGAACAAGATTATCTATGAATATTATTTGGTTCTTCTCTGAATTCTTATATGCGCGATTTGATATCTTTGCAAGTCTCTTCGAATTATCGGTTTAGTTTGACCTACTAGATTGATCTTTCTTGCAATGGGAGAAGTGCTTAGCTTTCGGTTCAATCTTGCGGTGTCCTTTCCCAGTGACAATAGGGGCGGCAAGGCACGCATTATATTGTTGCCATCAAGGATAAAAAGATGGGGTTTATATCATATTGCTTGAGTTTATCCCTCTACATCATGTCATCTTGCTTAATGCGTTACTCCGTTCTTATGAACCTAATACTCTAGATGCATGCTGGATAGCGGTTGATGTGTGGAGTAATAGTAGTAGATGCTGAATCATTTCGGTCTACTTGACACAGACGTGATGCCTATATTCATGGTTATTGCCTTAGATATCTTCATAACTATGCGCTTTTCTATCAATTGCTCCGCAGTAATTTGTTCACCCACCGTAATACATGCTATCTTGAGAGAAGCCACTAGTGAAACCTATGGCTCCGGGGCCTCTTTCCTATTATATTACATCTATTTTATGTACATCGCATCTCATTTACTATTTTGCAATCTTACTTTCCAATCTATACAACAAAAGTACCAAAAATATTTACTTTACTATCTCTATTAGATCTCACTTTTGCGAGTGACCGTGAAGGGATTGACAACCCCTTTATCGTGTTGGTTGCAAGGTTCTTGATTGTTTGTGCACATACTAGGTGACTTGTGCATTGTCTCCTACTGGATTGATACCTTGGTTCTCAAAACTGAGGGAAATACTTACTCTACTTTGCTGCATCACCCTTTCCTCTTCAAGGGAAAACTAACACATGCTCAAGAGGTAGTAGCAGTTCCGCTTCTAGTGACCATTTTCTTTGTAGTAGAAGCACTCAGTTTCAGTCTTGGGTCTAGCTTTGGGCTTCTTCACGGGAGTGGCAACTTGCTTTCCATTCTTCTTGAAGTTCCCTTTCTTTCCCTTGCCCTTTTACTTGAAACTAGTGGTCTTGTCAACCATTAACATTTGATGCATTTCTTGATTTCTACCTTCGCCGATTTCAACATCACGAAGAGCTCGGGAATCGTTTTCGTCATCAATTGCATATTATAGTTTATCACGAAGTTCCAGTAACTTGGTGAGAGTGACTAGAGAACTCTGTCAATCACTATCTTATCTGGAAGATTAACTCCCACTTGATTCAAGCGATAGTAGTACTCAGACATTCTGAGCACATGCTCACTGGTTGAGCTTATTCTCCTCCATCTTGTAGACAAAATACTTGTTAGAGGTCTCATACCTCTTGACTTGGGCATGAGTCTGAAATACCAATTTCAACTCTTGGAACATCTTATATGCTCTGTGGCGTTCAAAACATTTCTGAAGTCCCGGTTCTAAGCCGTAAAGCATGGTGCACTAAACTATCAAGTAGTCATTATACCGAGCTTGCCAAACATTCATAACGTCTGCATCTGCTCCTGCAATAGGTTCATCACCTAGTGGTGCATCAAGGACACAATTCTTCTGTGCAGCAATGAGGATAATCCTTAGATCACGGACCCAGTCCGCATCATTGCTACTATCATCTTTCAACTTATTTTTCTCTAGAAACATATCAAAAATAAACGGGGAGCTATAACGTGAGCTATTGATCTACAACATAATTTGCAAATACTATCAAGACTAAGTTCATGATAAATTAAAGTTCAATTAATCATATTACTTAAGAACTCCCACTTAGATAGACATCCACCTAGTCATCTAAATGATCACGTGATCCATATCAGCTAAACCATGTCCGATCATCACGTGAGATGGAGTAGTTTTCAATGGTGAACATCTCTATGTTGATCATATCTACTATATGATTCACGCTCGACCTTTCAGTCTTAGTGTACCGAGGCCATATATGCATATGCTACGCTCGTCAAGTTGTAACATCCCAAATTTTCAATTTGGAATGTTATACATTAGATCATCATTGCATATCATATTTATTTGCATTTTGGTTGATCCTAGAAATTCTACGCAACTCAAGGACCCTCGGAGAGAGTTGGGGATTTCATTATTTCATATTTGAGCTTTCTCAAATTTTGAAAATAGGATCATTTGATTTTATTTATTTTGTCTTCAATTATTTCTATTATAAAAATATGAGAGAGGGAATAAAATGACTTTCCCAAAATAAAGAAATATTGAGGAATTAATAATAAAAGCAAATCAGATTTTATTTTGGATTTATTTGCTATTTTATTTGAATTTAGGAAAAACGCGCGTTTTTCGAAATTGCATTTAGGCGCAAAATAAATGTTCATCCTGTGCGGCTTGATTTTAGAAGGCGGGGAAAATTTATTTCGGGATTTTTGGAGTCCGTTTAGTATTCCTTTTGTATGTTTTTCTGTGCGTAATAATTTTAAAAAAAGTGCGAACCGACTTCGTGCCGTGTTTGGCCCGGACTCCTCGGCGGGGGGGGGGGGGGCTTTATATAGCGCGCCCCGGGGCCTGAATTAGCCCAAGCCGCCGCCGCCCTAACCCTCAGCCGCGCCCGAGCCCACCGCCGCCGCCGCCGCCGCGCCGCCGCCCACGAGGTCGATCCCGCCGCCGCCGTTTTTTTAGAAAACCGTTGGTTTTCCGCCGGTTTTTCGTCAGGTATTTTTAGATCCATTTTTAGATAGATCGGTTTTTTTGGTTTAGTTAATTAGCGAGCGTTCGCTCGTTCGTTCATTTTAACGAATGCGTTCATCGTTTAGATCCAGATAACGAATGTTCATTCGTTAATCTGTTCGTCGTTTTTCTTCTTGGATTTATTCCGCAATTTTTCTGATTCGCGATTTCTGATCCGATTTTCGTTCTAGTATAACTTTTCGCTCGTTTATCGGAATCAGGCGATTCAAGCGCCTGGAGTTTCGTCTCGAAACCCTCTTTCCGTTTAACCAACTCAAACAAGTTTTTTTCTGTAAAATTTGACCTAGATCCAGAATAGTAAACGAATCTTGTTTCTTTTGCCGTTTGTCTTTCGTTGCTTCGTTCGATTTGATTCTTTTTGCCAACAAGAGTTCTTAAATTGAACTATCTGGTTAGATCTCTTATTTGAGTTTTACCTGTGCATTAGTCGAGTACTTATTGTATTCTTGTTTGTTTCCGATAGAGTACCCGGAGTGCGCCGCTTGCTACTTCGAATCGCTAGGTTTTGCGGATCATCAGCAAGGCAAGTAACACTTTGATCATACCTCCTACTACCCAGTTTTATTGCATTAGATCAATCCTCACACATTGCATGATTAGGATCTAATTAAATTGTGGGTTTGGGAAGTAGATGAGGTAGAACCTATTACCTGTTATTATCAAACCCTTGGGAGTTACTTCTACGTTTGCTTATTATGCCATGCTATGCTAGTAGACGTGGATTGGGTGAGTGTATCCATGACAGATGTGAGATTGTTAAATTAATGGTTTATCTAAGGTGGCAACTTAAACACACATCTGGGTGGATTGAGGCACCTGGGTATTCCAGCGATTGCCTGTTTTCTTTTGGACCGCCACCCAGGCTCAAAGGGATCATGAGATTATTCATACTAGAAACTTCCGTGTGCAGCCACAAGCTACTATGGGCTCTAGCATAGTTGACTAAGTTGTGCGAACTCTTACAGTGGTAGACTAGCAGATGTAGGGGAAAGTAGGTGTAACGGTCTACTCGATCGTAAGGTTCTAGCACTTCTGAAAGACTATGTCTCGGTCATCCGTTTCTCAAACACCATGTAGTGCGAGAATCCCAACGGAGGAGATCGAGTCTTGTGGGGAAAAGTGCGCAAACCTCTGCAGAGTGTATAAACTAATCATGGTTAGCCGTGTCCCCGGTTATGGACATCTTGAGTATCTAGTACTTGGATTATCATGTGAATCTCATCATGTTACTCTAATTAATTTGTTGGGTTTTTAATGATGATGTTTAATTGGGATTGAGAGGGTGTCTACACTCTCAATGTTTAACAACCACCATGATAGTTAAATAAAATTTATTCCTTTGCAGTAGGGAAAAATTGGCTTTACGCAAAACTGTAACCATAGAGCTTTCCACCAGCCAAATATGCATGCAGTATAGCCTTATCCTTCCATTGCTCTCTATGTGTTACATTGCCAGCATATTCCATGTGCTGACCCGTTTCGGGCTGCAACGTTCATGTTGCAGACTTTTCAGACGACGAGTAAGGTGCTTTAGGTCGTGGTTCTATACTCAGTGATGCCGTTGGAGTTGATGGACTCACTTATCTTCCAATCCTTCCGCTGTTATCATTATTAGATGGCCTTATGCCATATTTATTGTAATAAGTTCTCTTTTGAGACACTCGATGTAATAAGTGTGTGATTGCTACTCTGTTATAAATCCTTCAAGTACTGTGTGGTGTCAGCATTACTGATCCAGGGATGACACCGGAGCATAGAGATTGGACCGTTTGAGGTCTGGTCGCTACAAGATGGTATCAGAGCACATGCTGATTGTAGGACATGACCACTAAGCTAAAGCCCTAGATCACTAGTCACTCTTCTCATTCTGACTTCTCATCTTTTCTACTCTTCTAGGATGGTGGATGCAAGGAACAAGTTCACACAACCGGATGAAGATACACCCTTTGGACGTCACTTGAAAGAAGTCACTAGATATCTAAACATCGGAGTACCAAGTTTCACCGGAACCTACAACGTCACTTTACCTGAAGAGGAGCGCTGGATGATTCAAGTTCAAGTTCCAGGAAGGACGTTCATGCCAGTCACTGAGCCCATAGAGTTTTCCTTCGATGCACCAACCTGGAGTCTAGGAAAGAGCATGGCAGCTCACATCGCCATGGGACGTATTGGAGAAGTTTACCGCAATGATCTCAATGATACTATCTACCAGATTTGTGGGCGCCGAGATGAGCACTGGGAGATGATCAGCACCAAGAAGGATAGATCAATCGCAACTTTTATCCAGGAGTTAAACCACCACATTCGACGTCAGGAGAACCAGATGTGCGCAGACATGATAGATCTGAAGAAGGCGAGGGCAAGAATCACGGAACTGGAGGAAGAACTCAAGGCTACACGTGAAGATTATGAAGAGGAAATTGAAGTACTAGTGGAGAAGAATGACGACCTGATCAAGAAGATCGGAATATTCACGGGAGGCCCTACACCAGTAGAAGAAGATGAAGAACCCAAGGAAATTCGCCCGGAAGACTACATCATCATCGGCGACACCGACTCGGATCTAGATGATAGCGATGATGACTATGTTGATGAAGTTGGAGCAAATATCATGGAGTCTACAACCGAAGAATATTTCTAGTAGACCACCCCAACAGTAGTAGTATTCCACCATGTAAATATAGTAGTCCGAGCACTTTTGCGATAGTTAGACCGATTGTATGCCCTTGTTTGATTGAATGAAGTGATATTGTTTGCTTTTGCCTCATGTGCATATGGGTAGCGTTTTCTCTTTAGACCCCCTCTCTATTCTTAAATCTCATCTTTTCTAAACCCCTCAGATGCCTCCGAGACGTGACCCCGGATTTACCTTCCCACCGGAGCTTACTCAGTTGATCCAGCAGCAGAACACATTGATGTAGTTGCTAGTCCAGAATCAGAATCAGGGGAACAACAACAACAACAACAACAACCCACCACCACCACCACCTATTGACCACTTAGCCCATTTTCTTAGGCTAAACCCGCCAGTGTTTCCAGTAGCACCGAGCCTATAGTAGCAGATGATTGGCTCCGTAAGACAGCAAGGGAGTTGACCACGGGAGGATGCATAGATGCGGAAAAGGTGAAGTTTGCCGCACATCAGCTTGACGGACCCGCATCATCATGGTGGGAGAATTTCATACCCACATTCCCTATCGATACTGTCACATGGGACCAGTTTCAGCAGGCTTTCCGTACTGCCCATGTTTTAGCAGGAGCTATGGCCATGAAGAAGTGTGAGTTTTGCAACTTACGCCAAGGAGGACGGACAGTAGGCTAGTATGTGGAGGACTTTAGTAAGCTAGCATGTTATGCCCCAGATGACGTTGCTACGGATGCAGCTAAGCAGGAGAAGTTTCTGGAAGGACTGAATGATGAGTTGAGCATGCAGTTGATGGTAGCAACCTTCAACAACTACCAGGAGTTGGTAAATCGTGCTCTTATGATTAAAGGGAAGCAGCAGCAGATTGAGAACCGTAAGAGGAAGTATGGACAAGGGAAGTACAATTCTGGAGCTCAGCAGAAGCCACGTTTTACCCCTAGACCGAGAGGACATTTTCAGCATACCCATGGAGGAGGTAGCTCGCACAATCATAATGGCCCCAAGAACGGTAATGGGAATGGAGGAAGCAACGGCCAAAACCGTACCAACCCATCAACCCCAGCCAAAAGAGACCTGAGCCAAGTCACTTGCTTTAAGTGCCAGAATACCAGACATTATGCCAATGAATGTCCTGAATCCCAGAATGGAAATGGAAATGGAAGCTCTGGGAAGAAGCTGAACCCTTTCAAAGGGGACAGGTGAACTACGTTAACGTGGAGGATGTTGAAGAGCAGCCGGATGTAGTAATCGGTAAGTTTTTGGTTTAGTCATTTACTGCAATCGTTCTTTTCGATATTGGTGCATCTCATTCATACATATCAAGGGGATTTGTGGATAAGTATAACTTGCACACCAAAGTACTTAGAACACCCATGTTAGTAAGCTCACCAGGAGCGGAGTATATGGCCAGTAAAGGATGTTTTCAAGTGCCATTGAGTATAGGTAGGCATGTGTTTCCCTCAGATTTAATCATTTTGGAATCACAAGGTTTGGATGTAATTCTGGGTATGGATTGGCTGTCGATGTATGGAGGAAACATCGATTGCGCCAGTAAGTCAATTTTGACCACCCTAGAAGAAAGAAGGATCAAGTATGTATCCTGGCATGTGCCTAAAAGGACTCAAGTAAATTCGTTAACAGGAGTTGTGCAGGAGGAAGTACCAGTAGTGAAGGATTACCCTGATGTATTTCTAGAGGAGTTGCCAGGCATGCCACCGGATAGAGACATTGAGTTTTTGATTGAGCTTTTGCCAGGCACAGGACCAATATCTAAGAGACCATATAGGATGCCCGCAAAGGATTTGGAGGAGATTAAGAAGAAGACTAAAGAGTTACTGGATAAAGGTTATATTCGCCCAAGTTCTTCACCTTGGGGATCGCCAGTACTTTTAGTGGAGAAGAAGGATGGATCGTTAAGGATGGTTGTTGATTATCGAGGATTGAATGAAGTAACCATCAAGAACAAGTACCCACTACCGATGATCAATGATCTGTTTGATCGATTGCAAGGAGCTAAGGTATTTTCCAAGATCGATCTGTGATCAGGATACCATCAGTTGAAGATCCGAGAACAGGATATACCTAAGACAACTTTCACCACCAGGTATGGGCTGTACGAGTACACCGTTATGTCATTTGGCCTGACTAATGCACCGGCATATTTTATGAACATGATGAACAAAGTGTTTATGGAGTTTTTGGATAAGTTCGTCATAGTGTTCATTGATGATATCCTGGTTTACTCGAAGAATGAAGAGTAGCATAAGGAGCATTTGCGTTTGGTACTTGGGAAGCTTAGAGAACATCAGTTATATTCCAAGTTTAGCAAATGTGAATTTTGGTTGAAGGAAGTTGGATTCCTAGGACACATTATATCCGGAGAAGGTATAGCAGTAGATCCCACCAAGGTTGACACTGTGACAAACTGGGAAGCCCCAACAACAGTTGGAGAGATCCGGAGTTTTCTTGGACTCGCAGGATACTACCGGAGGTTCATTGAAAGTTTCTCGAAGATTGCGAAGCCTATGACGGAGTTGTTGAAGAAGGATACCAAGTTCAAATGGACTGAGGGATGTGAGGCCAGTTTCCAGGAGTTGAAGAAACGTTTGGTTACATCACCTGTGTTGATTTTGCCGGATCAGAACAAAGATTATGAAGTATACTGCGACGCTTCACGTCAAGGACTTGGAGCAGTGCTTATGCAGGAAGGAAACGTTGTTTCATATGCCTCGCGACAGCTTAAGCCTCATGAGTTGAATTATGCCACGCATGATTTGGAGTTAGCAGCCGTAGTGCATGCATTGAAAACTTGGAGACACTTTCTCATTGGAAACCATTGTGAAGTGTACACGGATGACAAGAGTTTGAAGTGCATTTTCACACAGAAGGAGTTGAACCTCAGGCAAAGGAGATGGTTGGAGCTCATCAAGGATTATGATATGAGATTGCATTATCACCCTAGAAAGGCTAATGTAGTAGCCGATTCGCTGAGCAGTAAAAGTCATGTCAACACCTTAATGACGGGAGAATTACCAAGGGAGTTAGCCAAAAATCTTCGTGAGCTATGTTTGGAGATAGTTCCGAGAGGCTATGTAGCAGCATTGGAGATTCAGTCTACCTTGATGGATAAGATTAGAGAAGCCCAGAAGACTGACAAGGAGATTGCTTCTATTAAGGAGAAAATGAGCAAAGGAAAAGCTAAAGGATTTTGTGAGGATGAGCACGATACCTTATGGTTTGAAGACCGTGTTTATGTGCCCAATGACCCAGAGATGAGGAAGTTAATTCTGCAGGAGGCCCATGATTCACCATATTTGATTCACCCAGGAAATACCAAGATGTATTTGGATTTGAAGGATATTTTCTGGTGGACCGGAATGAAGAAGGATATTGCAGAGTATGTAGTAGTTTGTGATGTATGTTAGAGAGTAAAGGCGGAGCATCAGAAGCCAGCAGGATTGCTATAGCCATTGCCAATAGCCGAATGGAAGTGGGATAAGTTAGGCATGGATTTAATCATAGGATTGCCCAGAACGCGTTCAGGCTATGACTCGATTTGGGTTGTAGTCGATCGTTTGACAAAGGTAGCTCATTTCATCCCAGTGAAGACTACGTACACTAGTGCCAAGTTGGCGAAGATATACGTGACCAGGATCGTATGTCTGCGTGGAGTTCCAAGGAGCATTGTATCAGATAGAGGAACCCAGTTTACCTCAAAGTTCTGGAATCGGTTGCATGAAACTTTGGGTACCAGGCTAGAGTTCAGTACAGCTTTCCATCCGCAGACAGATGGACAGACCGAGAGAGTCAATCAGATTTTGGAGGATATGCTGAGAGCTTGTGCGCTAGATTACGGATCTAGTTGGGATGAGAATTTGCCATATGTTGAGTTCTCTTACAAGAACAGTTATTAGTCCAGTTTGAAGATGGCCCCTTTTGAAGCCTTGTACGGAAGGAGGTGCAGGACCCCATTGTCGTGGGATGAAGTTGGAGACCGCCAGTTGTTTGGACCGGATCTGATTAAGGAGTCTGAACAGAAGGTGAAATTGATTCGCGATAGGCTCAAGGTAGCCCAGTCCAGGCAGAAGAGCTACGCGGATTCTAAACGCAAGGAGACAATTTATGAAGTCGGAGACCGAGTTTATCTTCGAGTATCTCCACTTCGAGGAGTTAAGTGCTTTGGAGTTAAGGGAAAGTTAGCGCCACGTTTTGTAGGACCATACAAGGTTTTGGAGCATATGGGAGAAGTAGCCTATAAGTTGGAATTGCCCGAAGGATTGTCAGGAGTTCACGATGTATTCCACATTTCCCAGTTGAAGAGGTGCCCCGCAGAGATGGCTGATATACCACTGAGAGATACAGTGCCGCTGGAAGCGATTCAGTTGGACAGTGATTTGACCTATGAGGAGAAACCCGTCAAGATTCTTGAGCATGCCAGCCGAGTCACCCGCAGCAAGGTTATCAAGTTTTGCAAAGTTCAATGGAGCCACCACAGGGAGGATGAAGCCACCTGGGAGCGAGAGGAAGATCTATTGAAGGACCACCCTCACCTATTTTCTAGCCAACCCGAATCTCGAGGGCGAGATTCATCTTAAGGGGGGTAGGTTTGTAACATCCCAAATTTTCAATTTGGAATGTTATACATTAGATCATCATTGCATATCATATTTATTTGCATTTTAGTTGATCCTAGAAATTCTACGCAACACAAGGAACCTCAGAGAGAGTTGGGGATTTCGTTATTTTCATATTTGAGCTTTCTCAAATTTTGAAAATATGATCATTTGATTTTATTTATTTTATGTTCAATTATTTCTATTATAAAAATATGAGAGAGGGAATAAAATGACTTTCCCAAAATAAAGAAATATTGAGGATTTAATAATAAAATCAAATAAGATTTTATTTTGGATTTATTTGCTATTTTATTTGAATTTAGGAAAAATGCGCGTTTTTCAAAATTGCATTTTGCCCCCAAATAAATGTTCATACTGTGAGGCTTGATTTTAGAAGCCGGGAGAAATTTATTTTGGGATTTTTGGAGTCCGTTTAGTATTCTTTTTGTTTGTTCATCTGTGCGTAATAATTTAAAAAAAATGCGAACCGACTTCGGGCCGTGTTTGGCCCGGACTCCTCGGGGGGGGGGGGGGGGGCTTTATATAGCGCGCCCCGGGGCCCGAATCAGCCCAAGCCGCCGCCGCCCTAACCCTAAGCCGCGCCCGAGCCCGCCGCCCACGGCCGACGAGGTCGATCCCTCCGCCGCCGTTTTTTTAGAAAACCGTTGGTTTTCCGCCAGTTTTTCGTCGGTTTTTTAGATCCATTTTTTAGATAGATCGGTTTTTTTCGCTTTAATTAATTAGCGAGCGTTCGCCCGTTCATTCATTTTAACGAACGCGTTCATCGTTTAGATCCAAATAACGAACGTTCGTTCGTTAATCTGTTCGTCGTTTTTCTTTTTCTCGGATTTATTCCGCGATTTTTCTGATCGCGATTTTTGATCCGATTTTCGTTCTAGTATAACTTTTCGCTCGTTTTTCGGAATCAGGCAATTCAAGCGCCTAGAGTTTCGTCTCGAAACCCTCTTTCCGTTTGACCAACTCAAACAAGTTTTTGTTTTTGTAAAATTTGACCTTGATCCAGAATAGTAAATGAAGCTTGTTTCTTTTGCCGTTTGTCTTTTGTTGCTTCGTTCGATTTGATTCTTTTTGCCAACCGGAGTTCTTAAATTGAACTATATGGTTAGATCTCTTATTTGAGTTTTACCTGTGCATTAGTCGAGTACTTATTGTATTCTTGTTTGTTTCCGATAGAGTACCCGGAGTGCGCCGCTTGCTACTTCGAATCGCTAGGTTTTGCGGATCATCAGCAAGGCAAGTAACACTTTGATCATACCTCCTACTACCCAATTTTATTGCATTAGATCAATCCTCACACATTGCATGATTATGATCCAATTAAATTGTGGGTTTTGGGAAGTAGATGAGGTAGTACCTATTACCTGTTATTATCAAACCCTGGGAGTTACTTCTACATTTGCTTATTATGCCATGCTATGCTAGTAGACGTGGATTGGGCGAGTGTATCCGTGACAGATGTGAGATTGTTAAATTAATGGTTTATCTAAGGTGGCAACTTAAACACACATCTGGGTGGATTGAGGCACCTGGGTATTCCAGCGATTGCCTGTTTTTGTTTTGAACCGCCACCCAGGCTCAAAGGGATCATGAGATTATTCATACTAGAAACTTCCGTGTGCAGCCACAAGCTACTATGGGCTCTAGCATAGTTGACTAAGTCGTGCGAACTCTTACAGTGGTAGACTAGCAGATGTATGGGAAAGTAGGTGTAACGGTCTACCCGATCGTAAGGTGCTAGCGCTTCTGAAAGACTATGTCTCAGTCATCCGTTTCTCAAACACCATGTAGTGCGAGAATCCCAACGGAGGAGATCGAGTCTTGTGGGGAAAAGTGCGCAAACCTCTGCAGAGTGTATAAACTAATCATGGTTAGCTGTGTCCCCGGTTATGGACATCTTGAGTATCTAGTACTTGGATTATCATGTGAATCTCATCATGTTACTTTAATTAATTTGTTGGGTTTTTAATGATGATGTTTAATTGGGATTGAGAGGGTGTCTACACGCTAAATGTTTAACAACCACCATGATAGTTAAATAAAATTTATTCCTTTGCAGTAGGAAAAAATTGGCTTTACGCAAAATTGTAACCATAGAGCTTTCCACCAGCCAAATATGCATGTAGTATAGCTTCATTCTTCCATTGCTCTCTATGTGTTACATTGCCAGCATATTCCATGTGCTGACCCGTTTCGGGCTGCAACGTTCATGTTGCAGACTTTTCAGACAACGAGTAAGGTGCTTTTAGGTCGTGGTTCTATACTCAGTGATGCCGTTGGAGTTGATGGACTCACATATCTTCCAAGCCTTCCGTTGTTATCGTTATTAGATGGCCTTATGCCATATTTATTGTAATAAGTTCTCTTTTGAGACACTCGATTTAATAAGTGTGTGATTGCTACTCTGTTATAAATCCTTCAAGTACTGTGTGATGTCAGCATTACTGATCCAGGGATGACACCGGAGCACAGAGATTGGACCGTTTGAGGTCTGGTCGCTACACAAGTTTAACCCGAGTATTCCGCGTGTGCAAAACTGGCTTGCACCCGTTGTATGTGAACGTAGAGCTTATCACGCCCGATCATCACGTGGTGTCTCGGCAGGACGAACTGTAGCAATGGTGCATACTCAGGGAGAACACTTATACCTTGAAATTTAGTGAGGGATCATCTTATAATGCTACCACCGTACTAAGCAAAATAAGATGCATAAAGGATAAACATCACATGCAATCAAAATATGTGACATGATACGGCCATCATCATCTTGTGCCTTTGATCTCCATATCCAAAGCACCATCATGATCTCTATCGTCACTGGCATGACACCATGATCTCCTTCATCTTGATCTCTATCAACGTGTCGTCACATGGTCGTCTCGCCAACTATTGCTTTTGCAACTATTGATAACGCATAGCGATAAAGTAAAGCTATTATATGGCGCTTGCATCTTATGCAATAAAGAGACAACCATAAGGTTCCTACCAGTTGCCGATAACTTTAACGAAATATGATCATCTCATACAAAAATTTATATCTCATCAAGTCTTGACCATATCACATCACAACATACCCTGCAAAAACAAGTTAGACGTCCTCTACTTTGTTGTTGCAAGTTTTACGTGGCTGCTACGGGCTTTTAGCAAGAACAGTTCTTACCTACGCATCAAAACCACAACGATTTTTCGTCAAGTGTGTTGTTTTAACCTTCAACAAGGACCGGGCATAGTCAAACTCGATTCAACTAAAGTTGGAGAAACAGACACCTGCCATCCACCTTTGTGCAACACACATCGGTATAACCAATCTCATGAATGCGGTCATGTAATGTCGGTCCGGGGCGCTTCATCCAACAATACCGCCGAATCAAAGTAAGGCGTTGCTGGTAAGTAGTATGACTATAATCACCCACAACTCATTGTGTTCTACTCGTGCATATAACATCTACGCATAGACCTGGCTCGGATGCCACTATTGGGGAACGCAGTATTTCAAAAAAATTCCTACGATCACGCAAGATCTATCTAGGAGATGCATAGCAACGAGCGGGGGAGAGTGTGTCCACGTACCCTCGTAGACCTAAAGCAGAAGCATTTAGTAATGCGGTTGATGTAGTCGAACGTCTTCACAATCCAACCGATCCAAGTACCGAACGTACGACACCTCCGCGATTTGCACACGTCCAGCTCGGTGACGTCCCTCAAACTCTTAATCCAGTTGAGGCCGAGGGAGAGTTTCTTCAGCACGACGGTGTGGTGACGGTGATGATGAAGTTACTTGCGTAGGGCTTCGCCTAAGCACTAGCACGATATGACCGAGGTGTGAAACTGTGGAGGGGGGAACCGCACACGGCTAAAAGATCAACTTGTGTGTTCTTGAAGAAAATATGCCCTAGAGGCAATAATAAAGTTATTATTTATTTCCTTATATCATGATAAATGTTTATTATTCATGCTCGAATTGTATTAACCGGAAACATAATACATGTGTGAATACATAGACAAACAGAGTGTCACTAGTATGCCTCTACTTGACTAGCTCGTTGATCAAAGATGGTTATGTTTCCTAACCATAGACATGAGTTGTCATTTGATTAACGGGATCACATCATCAGGAGAATGATGTGATTGACTTGACCCATTCCGTTAGCTTAGCACCCGATCGTTTAGTATGTTGCTATTGCTTTCTTCATGACTTATACATGTTCCTATGACTATGAGATTATGCAACTCCCGTTTACCGGAGGAACACTTTGTGTGCTACCAAACATCACAACGTAACTGGGTGATTATAAAGGTGCTCTACAGGTGTCTCCAAAGGTACATGTTGGGTTGGCGTATTTCGAGATTAGGATTGGTCGCTCCGATTGTCGAAGAGGTATCTTTGGGCCGGTAATACACATCACTTAAGCCTTGCAAGCAATGCAACTAATAAGTTAGTTGCAAGATGATGTATTACGGAACGAGTAAAGAGACTTGCCGGTAACGAGATTGAACTAGGTATTGAGATACCGACGATCGAATCTCGGGCAAATAACATACCGATGACAAAGGGAACAACGTATGTTGTTATGCGGTCTGACCGATAAAGATCTTCGTAGAATATGTAGGAGCCAATATGAGCATCCAGGTTCCGCTATTGGTTATTGACCGGAGACGTGTCTCGATCATGTCTACATTGTTCTCGAACCCGTAGGGTCCGCATGCTTAACATTACGATGACAGTTTCATTATGAGTTTATATATTTTGATGTACCGAAGGTTGTTCGGAGTCCCGGATGTGATCACGGACTTGACGAGGAGTCTCGAAATGGTCGAGACATAAATATCGATATATTGGACGACTATATTTGGACACCGGAAAGATTCCGGGTAAGATTGGGACAATACCGGATCACCGGGAGGTTATCGGAACCCCCGGGAGGTATATGGGCCATATTGGGCCTTAGTGGAAAGGAGGGGAAAGGAGCAAGGGAGGGGGCGCCCCCCCCCAAGCCCAATCCGAATTGGGAAGGGGGCCGGGCCCCCCTTTCCTTCCTCCCTCCTTCCTCTTCCTTCCCTCTCCTACTCCTAATAGGAAAAAGGGGAGTCCTACTCCCGGTGGGAGTTGGACTCCCCCCCTTGGGCGCGCCACCCTCCTTGGCCGGCCCCCTCCTCCACTCCTTTATATACGGGGGCAGGGGGGCACCCCAGAGACACAACAATTGATCATTGATCTCTTAGCCGTGTGCGGTGCCCCCTCCACCATAATCCTTGATAATATTGTAGCGGTGCTTAGGAGAAGCCCTACGACGGTAGAACATCAGGATCGTCACCATGCCGTCGTGCTGACGGAACTCATCCCCGACACTTTGCTAGATCGGAGTCCGGGGATCGTCATCGAGCTGAACGTGTGCAAAAACTCGGAGGTGCTGTAGTTTCGGTGCTTGATCGGTCGGGCCGTGAAGACGTACGACTACATCAACCACGTTGTTATAATGCTTCCGCTTCCGGTCTACGAGGGTACGTAGACAACACTCTCCCCTCTCGTTGTTGTGCATCACCATGATCTTGCGTGTGCGTAGGAATTTTTTTGAAATTACTAAGTTCCCCAACAGTTCTAGGGGTGCCCCTGCCTCCGTATATAAAGGAGGGAGAGGGAGAGGCAGACGGCCCTAGGGGGGGCACCAAGGTGTGGAGTCCTACTAGGACTAGGGAGTCCTAGTAGGATTCCACCTCCCACACGGAGTAGGAAAGGGGGAAGGGAGAAGGAGAAGGAAAGGGGGGGCTTCTCCTAGTCCTAATCGGCCTCCTGCCCTAGGGGGCGCAGCAGCCCCTTGTGGCCTGGTGTGCTTCCCTCTTATGGCCCATAAGGCCCATAACTTCTCCCTGCGGGTTCCGGTAACCTCCCGGTACTCCGGAAAAATGCCCGAACCTCTCGGAACCATTCCGATGTCCAAATGCAACCTTCCAATATATGAATCTTTACCTCTCGACCATTTCGAGACTCCTCTTCATGTCCATGATCTCATCCGGGACTCCGAACAAACTTCGGTTCATCAAATCACATAACTCATAATATAAATCGTCATCGAACGTTAAGTGTGCGGACCCTACATGTTTGAGAACTATGTAGACATGATCGAGACACATCTCTGGTTAATAAAAAATAGCGGAACCTGGATGCTCATATTGGATCCTATATATTCTATGAAGATCTTTATTGGTCAAACCGCATAACAACATACGTTGTTCCCTTAGTCATCGGTATGTTACTTGCCCGAGATTCAATCGTTGGTATGATCATACCTAGTTCAATCTCATTACCGGCAAGTCTCTTTACTTGTTCTGTAATGCATCATCCCATGAACAACTCATTAGTCACATTGCTTGCAAGGCTCATACTGATGTGCATTACCGAGAGGGCCCAAAGATACCTCTCCGATACACAGAGTGAAAAATCCTAATCTTGATCTATGCCAACCCAACAAACTCCTTTAGAGACACCAGTAGAGCATATTTATAATCACCCAGTTATGTTGTGACATTTGATAGCACACAAGGTGTTCCTCCGGTATTCGAGAGTTGCATAATCTCATAGTTAGAGGAACATGTATAAGTCATGAAGAAATCAATAGCAATAAAACTAAACGATCATAGTGCTAAGATAACGGATGGGTCTTGTCCATCACATCATGATCAAGCCATGTACCTAGGGTAGGGGCACGGGCCTGTCCAAAGAGCCCTACCCCGGGACATCCCTAGGAGAAGTCACCTTTCAATCGACTTGAAGGTATCCCCACTCGACGGGTTCAAGACACTCGACCAAGAAGCCATCACTCGACCATGAAGCCAACCACTCGACTACCAGGAGGCCTATAGTCACTCCGCAGACAAACGGTCAGCTGTTAAGTAGTCTTTATGGTCATTATAGCACTTTATTAGGGGCGTTACCAGTAACGCTCGACCTTAAATGTACCTTAAAACCCTGCATTACTGAGGGCGGGAGGGGGCCGGCGAACTCTATATAAGCCACCCCCCTCCTCAGTATGAAGGGTTCGCATCCCTGTAATTCACACGCGCATAATCCAGTCGACCGCCTCCGGGCTCCGAGACATAGGGCTATTACTTCTTCCGAGAAGGGCCCGAACTCGTAAACCTTGCGTGCTTACAACTTCTCCATAGCTGAGATCTTGCCTCTCCATACTTACCCCCCTACATCACTGTCAGAGCTAGAACCACGACAGTTGGCGCCCACCATGGGGCCGGAATCTTAGCACCTGATTGGAGAAGTTGCGATTTTTCTGATCCCTTTGATCATGGTTTCATGCGAAGTTTTGGTGGAGGGCTGCGAGATCCGCCTCGGCGCGCTCACGTTCATCGCCGACGACTCCGCCTAGCTTCAGGAGGCGCCACTCGACATCGACGCGCTCCCCGTTCGCGGTGCGACGCATTTCCGCGCATGCGTTCATGGCGTCCTCCTGCGGTAGCCGTCGACCCAGTATCGGTCGGCCCCCGCATCGTCTCCCTACTCTGTCTCCCATCGGCACAAGCGCTCCAGTCGATCGAGACTTCAGAGGTGGGTGAGGCATGCCGTGGCTCACCAGTCGGCCGCCCCGTAAGTCGCGGCAATCGAGCCCAACGAATCCCTCTGCGGCTGTTCGACCTATCGACTGGCTCCGCGGAGACCGCATCTGAGTGCGACACCAGCGACCCAGTGGCTGAGATTCTGGCAGTCGATGGAACGCACAGTCCTCCCGGTTTCCCTCGCGCTGATGGAGGCGCAGGTGGGGGTGACCCGTCGCATCCCCACGATGAGTATCTCCCCAAACCTCTCACGTCATTGCAGCGAGAGGAGCTTCGCCGCCGGAACATGGACGCACTCCGCACTCCTATCGTCGGAGAGACCCCCGAGGCCCGAGCCTTGGAGGACGCACGCTTGGCTAACTTGGCCGAGCGCACTCGACTGGAGAATCTCCAGCGAGCACTCGACGAGCAAGCGCGTCAGCGGGCTCCCGAGTCTAGTCGACGCCAGCTCTTCCCGCCGACGCAGGTATACCGAACCCCAGTTCAGAATTTGGCCGCCGCGGCCCGTATAGCAGAATCGATTCAGCCCTCCCAGTCAGAGGTTGGCATGGGCTTGTTGCAGATCAGAGCGTTGCTCCGGGCGGCGGGAAACCAGAATTCCGTTGTTTCTCAGTCGCGGAATAGGATCCACAGTCGATCCGTTGCAACAGATACAGTCCAGTCGGCTCACAGCCCGAGGTCGCCCCCGAGGCATGAGGGACGTGGTGACCGGCATGATCAGTACAGAAGGAATGAGCAGTATGATCACCGATCCGATCGTGATGATCGACGTCGAGTGACAACCCCTCCCCCAAGGAGTGGGTCATATGCGCCTCGACATCGAGATGACAGGTGCCCTCATAGCGTTGGGCAGAGGATTCCAGTCAACCCCAGGGACCCAGGCTTTGACGTGAGATCTATCCTCGTTCAAGGTTTGGTTGACAGGAACAGGGCTCATCGGGAAGGCCAGAACAGAGATGCGCCCGCCAGCAGCAGAGTACGTGTTTCAGGGCCAGAGTGTTTCAGTCGAGCCATCAGGGCCGCAGTGATTCCTCCCAACTTTCGGTTGGCGACTGGAGTCAGCAAGTTCACCGGTGAGTCTAAGCCTGACACTTGGCTCGAAGATTACCGAGTGGCTGTACAGATTGGCGGTGGCAATGATGAGGTGGCCATGAAGCATTTGCCTCTCCTGTTAGAGGGCTCGGCCAGAGCGTGGCTGAATCAGTTAGCACCCAGCAGCATCTACACTTGGGAGGATCTCTCTCGAGTGTTTGTCACAACCTTTGAGGGAACATGCAAGCGACCCGCAGGCCTTACAGAATTGCGGTCTTGCGTGCAGAAGCCGAGTGAAACTCTGAGGGATTACATCCAGAGGTGGATCACTTTGCATCACACAGTTGAGAACGTACCGGATCACCAAGCAGTTTGTGCCTTTAAAGAAGGCGTCAAGAACAGAGAGTTGAACCTGAAGTTCGGTCGGACCGGAGAAATGTCCCTGAATCGGATGATGGAAATTGCCACCAAATACGCTAACGGAGAAGATGAAGATCGACTCCGGAGTGGCAAGCAGAAAGCAGTCGCCCAGGAAACCGGAGGCAATTCCAGTCGGAAGCAGAAGCGGAAGGCCGAGCCAGCCGCCCCTGGGGAGGCCCTGGCCGTAACCCAGGGAAATTTCAAGGGAAAACCCAAAGGCCCCTGGAAGCCCAAGAAAGTCAAGGATCAAGATGGAAATGATGTTTTGGATCTGCCATGTCACATCCACACCAAGAAAGATGAAGAGGGTAATTTTATTTACCCAAAGCATACCACTCGACAGTGCCGGCTCCTGATCCAGCAGTTTCAGGGCAAACAGCCCAAAGATAAGGAAAAAGAGTCGGACAGAGTTGAGGACAAGGAAGATAGCGACGATGGATACCCCCAAATCAATTCCACCCTGATGATTTTTGCTGATGTCGAAAGCAAAAGTCGACTGAAAGTCATTAACCGTGAGGTGAATATGGTTGCTCCGGCGACACCCAGTTATCTGAAGTGGTCTCAGACTGCCATCACATTCGACCAGTCCGATCACCCTACGCACATTGCCACCCCTGGGAGGCAAGCTTTGGTGGTCGACCCAGTTGTCGAAGGCACTCGACTGACCAAAGTCCTGATGGATGGTGGCAGTGGCCTGAACATATTGTATGCTGAAACATTGAAAGGGATGGGCATTCCGATGTCCAGGCTCAGCGCCAGCAACATGAGCTTCCATGGAGTCATTCCTGGAAAGAAAGCCGAGTCACTCGGCCAGATTGCTCTCGACGTGGTTTTCGGTGATTCAAAGAATTACCGCAAGGAAAAGTTGACATTTGAGGTTGTGGACTTCCAAAGTGCTTATCATGCTATTCTGGGCCGGCCAGCTTATGCACGCTTCATGGCTCGACCGTGCTACGTGTATCTCAAGTTGAAGATGCCCGGCCCCAAAGGTGTGATCACCGTTACAGGCAATCGGAAGAAAGCAGAGGAGTGTTTTCAGAAAGGATCAAAGATCGCTGATGCTCAGATGTCAGTAGTTGAAATGCAAGAGTACCAGAAGACTGCCGATCCGAGTGAATTGCTGCGAGCCAAGAAGCCAGCTTCAGAATCAGCTTTTCAGTCGTCCGGTGAAACTAAGCCAGTTCACATTCACCCGACCGACCCCAATGCCGCCCCGACTCACATCTCAACGACACTCGACTCCAAATAGGAAGAAGCGCTCATCCAGTTCCTCCGTGAGAACTGGGACATCTTCGCATGGAAGCCTTCTGACATGCCTGGAGTTCCCAGGGGGCTGGCTGAGCATCGTCTACGAGTCGACCCGAAGTTCAAGCCTGTGAAAGAACATCTTCGACGGTCCGCCGTCCAGAAGAGGAAAGCTATTGCCGAGGAGGTGGCTCGGCTCTTAGCAGCGGAGTTCATCCGAGAGATTTACCACTCCGAGTGGCTCGCCAATGTTGTCATGGTCCCCAAGAAGGACAAGTCACTTCGCATGTGCATTGACTTTAAACACATCAATCGGGCCTGCCCGAAAGATCATTTCCCTCTCCCCCGCATCGACCAGGTAGTGGACTCGACCGCGGGGTGTGAGTGTTTGTCTTTTCTAGATGCTTATTCAGGGTACCATCAGATCCGTCTGTATGGACCCGACGAGATCAAAACGGCTTTCATCACCCCATTTGGGTGCTTCTGTTATGTCACCATGCCCTTCGGCCTCAAGAATGCTGGAGCCACGTTCATGAGGATGATTCAGAAGTGTTTGCTCACTCAGATCAGTCGGAATGTAGAAGCATACATGGACGATATTGTGGTTAAGTGATGGAAAGGTTCCAACCTACTGACTGACCTTGCCGAAACCTTTGCTAACCTCAGGCTAACCTCAGGGGATACGATATCAAGCTCAATCCATCAAAGTGCACATTCGGAGTTCCAGGTGGAAAGTTACTCGGTTTTCTCGTTTCCGAACGAGGAATCGACGCCAATCCCGAGAAAGTTGGCACCATACTCCGGATGAAGCGCCCTGTGCGTGTACACGATGTCCAGAAGCTTACAGGTTGCTTGGCCACTCTAAGTCGATTCGTTTCTCGTCTCGGTGAAAAGGCGTTGCCTCTTTACCGACTGATGAAGAAGTCTGACAAGTTCGAGTGGACTCCAGAAGCTGACGCAGCGTTTGAAGAGCTCAAAGCTCTACTCTCCACCCAGCCGGTGCTTGCTGCCCCAATCAGTAAAGAGCCTCTACTGCTTTACATTGCGGCCACGGGACAAGTTGTCAGTACAGTACTTATAGTCGAGCGAGAAGAAGAAGGAAAGGCCTTCAGAGTTCAGCGCCCAGTATATTATGTGTCTGAAGTTTTGACTCCTTCGAAGCAAAGATATCCCCATTACCAGAAGCTCGTATATGGGATTTACATGACCACGAAGAAGGTTGCACACTACTTCTCTGACCATTCCATTACAGTCGTCAGCGACGCTCCACTATCAGAGATTTTGCACAACAGAGATGCAACTGGTCGAGTGGCTAAGTGGGCGATTGAACTCCTTCCCCTAGATATCAAGTTTGAAGCAAAGAAGGCTATCAAGTCCCAAGCAATTGCAGATTTCGTCGCCGAGTGGATTGAACAGCAACTTCCGACTCAAGTTCACTCGGAGCACTGGACCATGTTCTTTGATGGATCTAAGATGCTGAATGGTTCCGGTGCTGGGGTAGTATTGGTCTCCCCCCGAGGAGATAAGCTCAGATACGTTCTCCAGATTCACTTCGATTCCTCCAACAATGAAGCAGAATATGAAGCACTCTTGTACGGGTTGCGCATGGCCATTTCACTCGGCGTCCGGCGCCTCATGGTCTACGGCGACTCAGATTTGGTGGTTAATCAGGTGATGAAGGAGTGGGACGTCAGAAGCCCAGCTATGACTGGCTATTGCAACGCAGTAAGAAAGCTAGAAAAGAAATTCGAGGGATTAGAGCTTCATCACATCCCCCGACTGAAAAATCAAGCAGCAGATGATCTGGCAAAGATAGGCTCCAAGAGAGAAGCCATTCCCAGCAATGTGTTTTTGGAGCACATCCGCTCGCCATCAGTCCAGGAGGATCCTTTCACAGAAGAAGCCCCGCAACCGAAAAGTGCCACAGATCCGACTGAAGTCGAAATTCCTGCTGTGGTCGACCTAGTCATGGAGGTCTTGGCTATCACTCCCGACTGGACGGTACCATACATCGCGTATATCTTGAGGAAAGAACTCCCAGAGGATGAGGAAGAGGCTCGACAGATCGTCCGCCGATCCAAGGCCTTCACAGTCATAAAGGGACAGTTGTATAGGGAAAGCGCGACTGGAATCGGTCAGAAGTGCATAACACCAGAAGAGGGTCAGATGACCCTTGATGATATCCACTCGGGGACCTGTGGTCACCATGCGTCCTCTCGGACCATTGTGGCTAAAGCATACCGAGCAGGATTTTACTGGCCAAGAGCAAATGAGATGGCAAAAGAGATAGTCGACAAGTGTGGAGGTTGCCAGTTCTACTCCAACATGTCACACAAGCCTGCATCAGCCCTGAAGACCATTCCACTCGTCTGTCCCTTTGCTGTCTGGGGACTGGACATGGTCGGTCCACTGAGAACAGGCAGGAGCGGATTCACGCATGTGCTTGTGGCAGTCGACAAGTTCACCAAATGGATTGAAGCCAAGCCTATCAAAAATCTCGATGCCAGCACTGCTATCGGTTTCATCAGAGAGTTGATATTCAGATATGGGGTCCTGCATAGCATCATCACTGACAATGGGTCAAACTTCGATTCAGACAAGTTCAGAGCTTTTTGCGCCTCTCAAGGCACATGAGTCGACTACGCGTCGGTCGCGCATCCTCAGTCGAATGGACAAGCTGAAAGAGTGAATGGTCTGATTCTCAAAGGATTGAAGCCTCGATTGATGCGTGATCTCAAGCACGCAGCAGGCGCTTGGGTCGACGAACTTCCATCGGTTTTGTGGGGGCTGAGGACCACCCCAAACGGGTCGACCGGAAGAACGCCATTTTTTCTGGTTTACGGAGCCGAAGCCGTCCTGCCGAGTGATCTACTTCACAACGCCCCCAGAGTCGAGCTTTATAACAAAGACGAAGCAGAGCAAGCCCGGAAAGACGCAGTCGACCTCCTAGAGGAGGAGAGGGAAATGGCTATGATCAGATCGACCATCTATCAGCAAGACTTGCGTCGATTCCATGCCAGAAATGTGAAGAGCCGAGCCTTCCAGGAAGGAGATTTGGTCCTCCGAGTGGATCAACAGAAACCACACAAACTTGCTCCTACTTGGGAAGGCCCCTTCATCGTCACCAGAGTCCTCCACAATGGAGCATATCACCTCTACAATGTTGATCACCAGATCGACGAGCCACGAGCTTGGAATGCGGAACTGCTCCGCCCCTTTTACACTTGAGTTCTCCCTTGGACGAGATGTAATAAGAAAAAATTTCTGCAGTTCATTTTTACCAAAGACAAGAGTGTCCCAATAATTGTTGTCACTCTTGTTTGCATACGAAATCCCCCAGTGGGTGACTTAGCTGCGAATCCGTTTCGCCTAAGTTTGAAAAATCCTACCGAGTGGAGAGCAATCCTCCCACTCGGGGGCTTAGCTGCAGTCCAGTACTCGCCTAAGTTCTCCCACTTAGAGGCTTAGCTGCAGTCAGGCACTCGCCTAAGTTTGAAAAAATCCTACCGAGTGGAGAGCAATCGTCCCACTCGGGGGCTTAGCTGCAGTCCAGTACTCGCCTAAGTTCTCCCACTTAGAGACTTAGCTGCAGTCAGGCACTCGCCTAAGTTTGAAAAAATCCTACCGAGTGGAGAGCAATCCTCCCACTCGGGGGTTTAGCTGCAGTCTAGTACTCGCCTAAGTTCTCCCACTTAGAGACTTAGCTGCAGTCAGGCACTCGCTTAAGTTTGAAAAAATCCTACCGAGTGGAGAGCAATCCTCCGACTCGGGGGCTTAGCTGCAGTCCAACCACTCGCCTAAGTATTTGAAAATCCTACCGAGTGGAGAGCAAACCTCCCACTCGGAGGCTTAGCTGCAGCCCAGCGCTCGCCTAAGTATATAAAAATCCTACCGAGTGGAGAGCAAACCTCCCACTCGGGGGCTTAGCTGCAGTCCAAGCACTCGCCTAAGTGATTAGAAATCCTACCGAGTGGTGAGCCAGACTCCCACTCGGGGGCTTAGCTGCAGCCTAGTGCTCACCTAAGTGTTTAAAAATCCTACCGAGTGGAGAGCAAACCTCCCACTCGGGGGCTTAGCTGCAGCCCAGTGCTCGCCTAAGTGTTTAAAAATCCTACCGAGTGGAGAGCAAACCTCCCACTCGGGGGCTTAGCTGCAGCCCAGTGCTCGCCTAAGTGTTTAAAAATCCTACCGAGTGGAGAGCAAACCTCCCACTCGGGGGCTTAGCTGCAGCCCAGCGCTCGCCTAAGTGTTTAAAAATCCTACCGAGTGGAGAGCAAACCTCTCACTCGGAGGCTTAGCTGCAGCCCAGTGCTCGCCTAAGTACAGGACACAACCCAATCCGCAAGTCGACTGCTACCTTCTCCTTTGGAGCTGCGCCGCAAATACAAGGTTATTCCGAGTGAAGATCAAGATCGACTCGACGAATCAAACCATGAAGATATTCAACGAGAAATCAAGATCAGATAAAGCCTAAAAGGTCCCAGACCTCAGATCAAAGTACTCGAGCCCTCGGCTCGGCGGAGTTTAACGGTTACAAGTCCACTCGGCATTCCGAGGGAAATTTAAAGTGAAGCATAAATTTTTTTCATTCCTCAGGAGGAGGACTGGAAGGGGCGACGAACTCGTCCAAGTCGATCCCGTCTGCAATACGAGTGGCAGCAGCAATAAAAGTCTCCATGAAGTCTTGAAAGTTGTGCTTCCTGGTATTGGCAACTTGGATGGCGGCCAGCTTTTCTTCTCGCGCCTCCTTGCAATGGACACGGACCAGAGATAGAGCGACATCAGCACCACATCTAGCAGAAGATTTCTTCCATTCCGCCACTCGACCCGGGACTTCATCCAGTCGGACCATCAGGGACTCGAGGTCGTTCTGAAGCGTTGTTCCAAGCCAGAGTGATGTGTCGATCCGCGACATCGCAACCTTCAGCTGAGCAAGATAATCAACAACGCTGGTAACACGAGACTCCAGTCGGAGCACGTTCATAGCAGCCTCGTCCTTCACGACAGAATTGGCGGGATCCAAGCCTGGCTCCACTCGACTGGTTTCCTCTTCGAAGCTCTGGCAGAATTCTGCAAACACAATTCAAGAATAAGACAGTGGCCGTACGCGGACTCGGTAACTATAAGACAGCCGGGTTGGAATAATTACCTTCGAGCATGACGAACAGCTTCTTGGCGAGTCCACCGAGATAAGCCTCCAGATCTTTTACCTTCCCCGCCAGCTCACCCGCCTTGTCGTGCAGAGCCATCTTTTCTTTCTTCAGTCGACTGGACTCTCGATTAGCTGTCTCGAGAGCAGTTTTCAGTCTGGAGTTCTCCTGTTCAAGAGTTCCGACCGAAGCCAGTTTCTCTTCTGCGAGCTTCGTTTTGCTCGAGGCCTCCTTCTGTGCCTCTGCAAGATCTTGATCCTTCTTCTTCAGAGCTTCCTCCAGTTTATCTGCGGCGCGTCGAGTGGAACCAACATCAAGAATGGACAAGAAAGAAAAGCCACCCGTTAAGAATGGAGAACCTCACCAGCCATACCTTTTGCTTCTTCTTGCGCCTTCTTCAAATTCTCCTGAGCAAGCTTCAAGTTAAGGTTGAGCTGGATCTGCTGATTCTCCAACTCAGTATAGCGAGCTACAAGTTCGCAAGATTTCTATAAAAACAAAAATCAGTCGACAGACGTCCAAGACAAGTTGCTTCCGAGCAACCAAGAGACAATGATGACGTTTCTAAGACTACAGCCGAATCAAGAACATTCGACAGTAGTCTCGGGGACTACACCCAGTGGGTGCACTCAGCGTGCCCCCACTGTAAAAAAAAGAGTCGACTGCCCGCAGTCGACCGGATACAGTCCCACTCGACATGGCCCGACCAGACCGAGTGAAGAAATACAGCTACAGCAACACAATATAAAGACTACAGTCGACTGCCAGCAGTCCACCGTAGTCTCGGGGACTACACCCAGTGGGTGCACTTAGCGTGCCCCCACTCGTCCAAGAATTGACAAACACACCCAGTGGGTGTATAAATACAAAGATCTTCGGAAAAGAGATCCTTCAACAGCATCATAACAGACCAAGTGTTGAGTCGACTGACCTGGACATTGCTCTGAAGAGCCGAGCTCGCGTCATAAGCTGTTTGGCTGGCCTCCCAAGCCACCTTCACTTGCTCCATCATGATCCCCGCCTGGCGTATAGCCTCTTTTGCAGCAGCCGCTTGGTCCTCAGGGACGGGGTATGCGGCAAAAAGCAAATACGGATCCACAGTCGACGTCGAGGGCCGCACACTCGCCAGAGGAATGGCGAAGGTCACAGAAGCCCGAGTGGTGTCACCACCGTCCCGAGCTACGGCCTCAGACGCCGGAGCGGATTGGGGGGTCTTGTCAGCCAACGCCCTGTTGTGCCTCCTCACTCTCAACGGATCATTGTCGTCGTCATCCGGGAGGTCGATAACATGAGGAGGGGCTACAAGGGAAACATTCAACCGACCAGGGTTGCAATAAATGTTTAGTCGACTCAAAGCGGAACATCAGTAATCGTATCAGGGTTGGAGGTAACAGCATCCTCCATCTCTTGGTCGTCGTCCTTGGCGGAGATCTCAGAAGTAGCAGCACTGCAAGCCTCGAAAGTCAGTTGGTTGGCTCAATGGATCGACCAAGGATCCGTCCATGATCGACAAAGGAAAACAAGTTTTATTATTACCCAGAAATGGTGGGACGGCCATCTTCATCTTGGGCAGAGCCTTGGGCGGCTTGGACGGCGCTGCGCGTGGGTGCTTGGGAGCCTTTCCAGTCGGCGTAGGAGAAGAGGTCCGAGGGCGTTTCGACGACTGCCCAACAGGAGCAGTCGCCCTACCACGCTCCCGCGCTGGATCGTGTGTGAGCTTGGATCGCCCCTCCGGGCGGGGGGGTTCAACCTCCTCCTCCTCCTATTCGCTGGAGTCGACGTCGTCGCCTCCCTCTCCTTCACTGTCGGACTCCCACTCGCCTTGATCGTCCCCGCTCTCACCTCCGCTCACCTCCCCTTCCTCAGTTGGCCCCTGTGCCCCGTTGGGCGTCGAGTACATCTCAGTAGTCGCCTGAAAAACAACAGACAAGACAAAGGTTAATCGACCAACTCAAAGAAGACCAATGGAGAAAAACAAGATCTCAGTCAGGAGCATAAAGACATACCTAGTCCACGTCATACGAGTTGTCGAGTGGAATTACCCTCCTGGCTCCTCGGGGGTTGTCCTTGTTTCCTATGATGCTCGACAGCCACCCCTCCAGCATCTCATCAGTGACCTCCTCCGGGTGGATCCGAGTGGTGTCGTCGAGACCCGAGTACAGCCACATCGGGTGGTCACGAGCCTGGAGCGGTTGGATGCGCCTCCGGAGGAAGACCTCCAGCAAATCCATACCCGTCATGCCCTCACGGACAAGCTCAACCACTCGACCGGCCAGCACTTTGACTTGGGCCCTTTCCTCCGGCGCCACTTTCAGAGAAGCAGGTTTTTCAGCTCGGTCGAGTGAGAAAGGGGGAGACCAGTTGACTGTCCTGGGGTCGCCTGGTCTTGACAGTAGAACCAGGTCACCTGCCAGCCACGGACCGACTCCGGAAAAGTGATGGATGGAAAACAACTCTTTCCCCTCGTCTGGATCGCCAGGCCCCCGCACAGCTGGATCACCTGCGTCCTTTCATCACTCGACTTGGCCTTCTTGACCGATTGAGAACGGCAGGTAAAGATGTGCTTGAAGAGACCCCAATGGGGGAGGCAACCCAAGAAACCCTCACACATGGAAATGAAAGCAGCGAGGTAGGGAGTGAAGTGGTGAAGCTGCGCTCCGAAGAAGTTCAGGAAGCTCCGGAAAAAAGGATGGGGCGGCAGAGAAAACCCGCGGTCGACATGGGTGGCTAGGAGCACGCACTCACCGTCGCGGGGCTGAGGTTCGATCTCTCTCCCCGGGAGATGCGCGGCGGGGAATGACCCCCCCTCGACCATGTCGTCGAGATCTTCTTGCCGGATCACCGACGGCATCCAATCGCCTTGGATCCAGCCTCAGGGCAGAGCAGACCTTGAGGAGGATCCGCCCCGAGCGGACCTCTTCCCTTTCCTCTGCGCCGCCGCCTTCTTCGCGCGCTCCAGGGAGGATGTCTTGTCCTTCGCCATCGTCGCCGGCAAATCTTGCACGGACCCGTGGCGCTAGGGTGAGAACGGAGGTGGCGGAGGAACTCGCGAAGGGAGAGAGGAAGAAGGAAGCGCACTGTTTGGAAACCCTGAGCCGGCAACTTATAAGGGGCCGCTTCCGAGTGGCTGACTGGTAGGCCCAGGCTATCCAGTCAAATCCCGCAGCAGACGCGCGCGCAGTACGTGGCGAAAAAGGCGACACGAGGATTGAGGAGCTTCCACTTTATCGCTTCCTATTACTGCGGCCGCTCCCGTCCTGCGCGCTTCCCGAAATCCGAATCCCGCGACACCCGCGGGCCGCAGAACAACTTGTTAAAATAGAAGACCCCGCTCGCGCCGACACTCGGTATGTCACACATAAAGAAATTCATTTGACGAAAGGACTGGAATGGATCAAGGCGACTGAAAGAGGTTGATGACGTCATCCGTGACGGTTGGCCCAAAACGAGGCACTCACGTAGCCCAAAGAACCAGTCGGAAAGATCTCCAACTCTTTCCCCACTCTAACCTCGATCCATTCGGGGGCTAATGATGAAGCCATTTACCTAGGGTAGGGGCACGGGCCTGTCCAAAGAGCCCTACCCTGGGACATCCCTAGGAGAAGTCACCTTTCAATCGACTTGAAGGTATCCCCACTCGACGGGTTCAAGACACTCGACCAAGAAGCCATCACTCGACCATGAAGCCAACCACTCGACTACCAGGAGGCCTATAGTCACTCCGCAGACAAACGGTCAGCTGTTAAGTAGTCTTTATGGTCATTATAGCACTTTATTAGGGGTGTTACCAGTAACGCTCGACCTTAAATGTACCTTAAAACCCTGCATTAGTGAGGGCAGGAGGGGGCCGGCGAATTCTATATAAGCCACCCCCTCCTCAGTATGAAGGATTCGCATCCCTGTAATTCACACGCGCATACTCCAGTCGACCGCCTCCGGGCTCCGAGACGTAGGGCTATTACTTCTTTCGAGAAGGGCCCGAACTCGTAAACCTTGCATGCTTACAACTTCTCCATAGCTGAGATCTTACCTCTCCATACTTACCCCCCTACATCACTGCCAGAGCTAGAACCACGACACATCATTCTCTAATAATGTGATCTCATTCATCAAATGACAACACATGTCTATGGTTAGGAAACTTTAACCATTTTTTATTAACGAGCTAGTCAAGTAGAGGCATACCAGGGACACTTAGTTTTGTCTATGTATTCACACATGTACTAAGTTTTCGGTTAATACAATTCTAGCATGAATAATAAACATTTACAATGATATAAGGAATTATAAATAACAACTTTATTATTGCCTCTAGGGCATATTTCCTTCACAAGATGCTTACAAATAATTGTTCGGCTGCGAATTGGGATCTTTACCCTTCACATATCTTGGGTATACCAATTCACCATCACACGCTTTCTAACAAAGAATGGAAGTGCATTGAGGATCGATTTGAAAAGAAACTAAGCTGCTCGAAGGGCAAGCTTATGTCATACGGAGGCCGATTAATTCTCATTAATTCGGTCGTTACGAGTATGCCTATGTTTCTCTTGTCCTTTTTTGAGGTACCACTTGGAGTCCGGGAAAGGCTAGACCTCTATCAATCGCGCTTCTTCTGGCAGAGTGATGAATTAAAACGAAAATACAGACTCGCTAAATGGGATATCATTTGCAGACCAAAAGACCAAGGGGATCTCGACATTGAAAACTTAGAGGTGAAGAACAGATGTTTACTCAGCAAGTGGTTGTTTAAGCTATCTGTAGAGACAGATGCCACGTGGGCACAAATCCTGCGGAACAAGTACCTTAATTCCAAAACATTATCGCAGGTGACGGTGAGGCCGACTGATTCGCCTTTTTGGAAAGGACTGATGAGAGTGAAATCAGCCTTTTTCAACAGGACAAAATTTGTAGTTGGAAATGGTACTACCACGAGGTTCTCGGAGGACACATGGCTAGGGGAGACACCCTTTGCACTCCAATATCCATCTCTCTATAATATTGTGCAGCGAAGAGAAGCCTACGTTGTAACAGTATTACAATTCAATCCTCTAAATATCCAATTCAGGAGGACTCTAGCGGGAAATCGTTGGGAAGTTTGGCTCCACCTAGTGCGAAGATTGATAGAGGTCCACCTTTCTCAACAACCTTCGGTTGAGCTAGAAACTAACAAAGAATGGAGAGTTTTCGGTTAAATCCATGTATTTGGATGTTATCAACTCTGGTGCTATTTCTCATTCGAAACATGTATGGAAAGTCAGAGTGCCTTTAAAAATCAAAGTGTTTATGTGGTTTGTACATAAACAAGTCATTCTAACTAAGAACAATTTGGCAAAACGCAATTGAACAGGATCTACAAGATGTAATTTGTGTGATAAGGACGAATTCATCAAACTCCTCTTTCTCGACTGTCCCTTGGCAAAAAAATTATGACGGACAGTGCACTTAGCATTTAATATTACTCCTCCGAATACCATCAACACGTTATTTGGGACGTGGTTAGATGGGTTAGATTCCAAAATTGCGAGACATATCCGTGTAGGAGTATGTGCTTTATTATGGGCAGTCTGGAACTGCAGAAACAATTTGGTTTTTAATGGAACAACAAAAATTCATTTCTTGCAGGTTATCTTCTGGGTCACTACACTCATCCGTATGCGGTCGTTACTCACTCCGACGGAGGCCAGTGAGCGTTTGGTTACTGGATCTATCCGATGGGAGACGGTAACTCGGGATATCTTCAACCGGTTTGGATGACGGTCATGTAATAGGATAGGTCTATAGTTTCCTATCTTATATTTTTGCCTGCCGGTTGTGGCTTTCCTGTCATGTTGCTTCTGCTCTTTGTGGGCTTTTTTACTTTTGAGACCTGAAGACCTTTGTAGAACATTTTGTTTTTTATTAATAATATGACCGTATGCATCGTGATGCAAAGAGCAGGGCCTGACCCCTTTTTGAAAAAAAAAATCTCCCGTGTGTCTTGCCCCAGCAAGAACTCGATTCTTCGCCTCACAACGGATTTTGCTGAAGATGATGAAAAGTGAGGCGGAAATGGTATTGAAGACCCTCGAGTTGCGCTTCCTTCAAAGCTCCCACGAAACCAGCATGATGAGCGACACCTCGCCTTACCCCTGTCGTGCCTGCCGTGCACTATGGCAATCCACCAAGATTTGACGTCGCCAAAGACCTAAATGATACTCTCATACGGTAAGCATCGACTTCATCAGGGATAGAGATAGGGTGATTCGGCGGCTCGATGCAGATTAGTATAGTAGCAGTTGATGTGGCAGTGCCGCAATTTGGCCCAAAATTATCTCAAGAAAAAGAGCCGGATGGATGAGGGCTGCTAACTAATCTGATGTGCACTGCTCGTAGTACTCTATTGCCCAACCGATTGGAACAAGGACCTGAGGGGAGGCTTAGAAACCGAGGTTATGACTGCGAGATGAACTTTCTAATCTTCTACGGAGCATCATGCTTTGAATATATATATATATATATATATATATATATATATATATATATATATATATATATATAGGCGTCTGTGTACTCCATCTGTACAAGGGTAAACGTTGTTTTCAAACTCGTGTACTCTCGACGGCAATGAAATTTATGTACCACGAATGGATTATGCAACTGAATGGATTATATTATGAGTAAAATTCAGCTACGGGGAAAGTCAGGACTCGTTGTACAGAGGAACCTATACTATCGAATGTTTTTTTCAGGGGCTCTACCACCGAATGCTAGGTTTATTTTTTTGAGTCACACTACCGAATGCTATGGGTTTTTTTAGGTGAATGCTATGTGTAGCCCACAACGAGCGCTACTGGCCGAATAGCACACAGGGCACGTGAAGTGGGCCAGCCCAGTAGCGCTCGCTACGGGGGGTTCCGCTTGTTTACTTTGGGAGGTTCACAATTTCTCAAACAACAAAAAATAACTTTGGGAGGTTCCCAGCGGGTTTTTCTGTTTTCGTTTTTTCCGGTTAGCTATTCTTTTTTCCCTGTTCCCTTTTTCTTCTTCTTCTTCTTTTTATTTCTCCGTCTCTCAAAAATGTGCTTAAAACTTTTTATTTAAATAATTCATGCTTTTCAAAATTAGCAAAAATTCCTAAATTGATTTTTTTTTCTTTCAAATTCGTGAATATTTTTTAAATGCATATTTTTTTGGAATTCACTATCATTTTTAAATTTTCTGGATTTTTTTTGAATCTTTAACCTTTTAAAAATTCATATTTTTAAAATATTTGGATTTTTTTAATTCCCCAATATCTTTCAAATACGCATTTCTTAATTCACGGGATTTTCAATTTTTTTTATTTTTTTATTTTTTCAAATAGTAATTATTTGGACTTACTATTTAAAAAAACCACGAAAAACTTTTGAATTTCATGAATATTTTTGAGCTTGCGCACATTTATCATATTTGTGACCATTTCAAAAATAAAAGAAAATCGCCTGAGATATATCGTTGAGGTAATAAAACTGGCTGATATAAAAAAATAGGTGAAAAATCAAAAGAAAAAAGGAGTTTTCGCTCGTGTAGACGGGTGTATGATCGCGAGTCCCATTGGAGCATGAGATGATGAGTGGAATACGCGTGCTCCTCCATCATCGCTCGCCTCGCAACCACGTGTGTACCCCATGTTTTCGTGAACAAGCTGAGCCGAGTTTAGACTTATGTCATATATATGCTTTATTTTTGCCGGTTCGGATGGAGTCGTTCCCGATCCGTTTAGATAATGAGTTGTTATCTACTTTATCGTGGGATTAACCGCACGTCTTCTTGCCTGACCACCTATATATTGAAGACGTTAGCAACCCTAGCCATCACTTGATCAGATCACATTTGTTGTCTGCCTCCTCGGGCACACACCATCATCATTCTCTTGATGTTGTTGCTCCCAGGTACAACATCTGGGCGACCACGTGCAAGGCTGTACGGGAGAGCAGGCCTCCAAAGCTACATCCTTTGAGATCCTACACCGAAAAAAGTGTGGCACAATTTTTTAGGAGCTTCTTAGTGCTACTGCTCGCTTTCGCCCCTTTGCATTCATAACTTCGACTACTTCTGCAACATCCCCAATGATGTTAAGGGTGACACCACAACTTATGATTTCAATGTTGTCGCCTCTCACTTCCGCATCTAGAAGGTATGATATTTTATCTCACTTTTACCGGTTCATGCATTTGTCCTTATTGTGATCATAGATATGCATGTTCCATGCTTACGACGTGCTCATGTGATTGCATTAGAATATGACTTTAATCTTGACAACACTACGTCATGTTTTCATATGGATTAAATTAATCAGAAAATTGCTAATATATTCAACAATTAAAAAACATATTTTTATATGAAATGTTCAATCAGTGGCTTTGCTGCTGCATTGAAACCGACCCTATTTATGATTGTTCACATCAAGCATTGGTGGACCAAAACTATCATGTAGCTCATGGCTATGAATGTGTACTAGGTGGTCAAAGGAGTACATTTGTCCTCTGCCACGGAAAGAAGCTGCACAGTGCAACAATAACGATTATGCGTAGCGCAACTGCGCGACCGCTTGTCGTACTGCATCAACTCTTCATCATGTCTACACCAATCTGGGTTGCTATTATTGATCGACTGCACCAAAAAAATCTTCGTAAGTTCTAAGAGAGAACTTGCAAGTTTTTGATAATGTTTTATGACATGATATGCCTGTTTGTAACCCTAGTTTTTGCATCATTAGATTATTGTATTTTGTACCCCTTGGTAATTTTAGTAATTGCATTACAGCCTATACTTTGAAACAACGTGTACCCAAGAAGAGGCGTTGTAGAAAGGAGAGTGTTACAAACAGATTAGTTACTTATCAAATCTTATTAGAATTATGTTGGTTATTAAATAGGTTCATTAAATTGCTAGATAGCTATGCTATAGCCTTTTGGGGACCAAAAGCGAAGATGTGTCACTTTGTGCCGTTTTACACTAGTGCAGAAAAGCCTAGCTATGGCGTGCCAAAAACAACCTTGCTGACGTGGAAGCCCTATGCCACTGATACTTCTCCAACGTATCTATAATTTTTGATTGTTCCATGCTACTATATTATCTGTTTTGGATGTTTTATATGCATTATTATGATATTTTATATTATTTTTGGACTAACTTATTAACCTAGAGCCCAGTGCCAGTTTCTATTTTTTCCTTATTTTTGAGTTTCACAGAAAAGGAATACCAAACGGAGTCCAAACGGAATAAAACTTCAGGATGATTTTTCTTGGACCAGAAGACACCTAGAGGACTTGGAGTCCAAGCCAGAAGAGTCACGAGGCGGCGGCAAGGGTGCAGGGCGCACCCTAGGGGGGGCCTACCTTGTGGCCTCCTCAGGGATCCCCTGACCTACTTCTTTGTCCTATATATTCACATATATTCCAAAACCCTCATAGGGGTCCACGAAAATACTTTTCCGTCGGCGAAACCTTCTGTTCCCGTGAGATTCCATCTTGGGGCCTTTTCGGCATAGTGCAGGAGGGGGATTCGATCACGGAGGGCATCTACATCAACCTTATTTCCCTTCCGATGAAGCGTGAGTAGTTTACCACAGACTACAGATCCATAGCTAGTATCTAGATGGCTTCTTCTCTCTCTTTTATTCTCAATCCCATGTTCTCCTCGATGTTCTTGGAGATCTATCCGATGTAATCTTCTTTTGCGGTGTGTTTGTCGAGATCTGATGAATTGTGGATTTATGACAGCTTATCTATGGATATTATTTGAATCTTCTCTGAATTCTTATATGCATGATTTGATTTCTTTGTATTTCTCTTTGAATTATCAGTTTGGTTTGGCCAACTAGATTGGTTTTTCTTGCAATGGGAGAGGTGCTTAGCTTGGGGTTCAACCTTGCGTGATTTCACCCAGTGACGAAGTAGGGGTAGTGAGACACGTATTGAATTGTTGCTATCGAGGATAAAAAGATGGGGTTTTCATCATATTGCTTGAGTTTATTCCACTACATCATGTCATCTTACTTAAGGCATTACTCCATTCTTTATGAACTTAATACTCTAGATGCATGCAGGATAGCAGGCAATGTGTGGAGTAATAGTAGTAGATGCAGGCAGGAATCATTCTACTTGACACGGACATGATGCCTATATGCATAATCATTGTTGTGGATATCGTCATAACTTTGCGCTTTTCTATCAATTGCTCGACAGTAATTTGTTCATCCACCAAATTATTTGCCTTCAAGAGAGAAACCTCCAGTGAAACCTATGGCCCCGGGGTCTATTTTCCATCATATTTGTTTTTGGTCTACTATTTTGCAATCTTTTATTTTCAGATCTATAAAGCAAAAAACCCAAAACTATTTAGTTATCTTTTGTTTAGTTTTAACTATCTCTATCAGATCTCACCTTTGCAAGTGACCGTAAAGGGATTGACAACCCCTTTTATCGCGTTGAGTGCAAGTGTTGAATTGTTTGTGTAGGTGCATCTATCGGGGACTTGCGCGTTTCTCCTACTAGATTGATACATTGGTTCTTAACTGAGTGCAATACTTATCTCTACTGTGCTGCATCACCCTTTCCTATTTAAGGGAAAACCAACGCAACCTCAAGAAGTAGCAGCCACCAATATGGCGCTACTATTTCTTAACAATGGCGCCATATTGGTGGATGCTACTTCTTGAGCTTGCGTTGGTTTTTCCCTTGAAGAGGAAAGGGTGATGCAGCACAGTAGAGATAAGTATTTCCCTGACTTAAGAACCAAGGTATCAATCCAGTAGGAGAAACGCGCAAGTTCCCAATAGATGCACCTACACAAACAATCAAACACTTGCACCCAATGCGATAAAGGGGTTGTCAATCCCTTCATGGTCACTTGCAAACGTGAGATCTGATAGAGATAGATAGAACTAAACAAAAGATAACTAAATATTTTTGGGTTTTTGGGTTTATAGATCTGAAAATGAAAGATTGAAAAATAGTAGATCAGAAACAAATATGATGGAAAATAGACCCCGGGGCAATAGGTTTCACTAGAGGCTTCTCTCATGAAGGCAAATAATACGATGGGTGAACAAATTACTATCGAGCAATTGATAGAAAAGCGCAAAGTTATGACGATATCCAAGGCAATGATTATGCATATAGGCATCACGTCTGTGTCAAGTAGACTGACTCGTGCCTGCATCTACTACTATTACTTCACACATCAGCCGCTATCCAGCATGCATCTAGAGTATTAAGTTCATAAAGAACGGAGTAACTTAAGTAAGATGACATGATGTAGAGGAATAAACTCAAGCAATATGATGAAAACCCCATCTTTTTATCCTTGATGGCAACAATTCAATACGTGTCCCGCTACCCCTACTTTGTCACTGGGTGAATCACGCAAGATTGAACCCAAAGCTAAGCACCTCTCGCATTGCAAGAAAAACCAATCTAGTTGGCCAAACCAAACCGATAATTCGAAGAGAAATACAAAGATATCAAATCATGCATATAAGAATTCAGAGAAGATTCAAATAATATTCATAGATAAGCTGATCAAATCCACAATTCATTGGATCTCGACAAACACACCACAAAATAAGATTACATCGGATAGATCTCCAAGAACATCGAGGAGAACATGGTATTGAGAATCAAAGAGAGAGAAGAAGCCATCTAGCTACTACCTATGGACCTGTATGTCTATGGTAAACTACTCACGCTTCATCGGAAGGGCAATAGGGTTGATGTAGATGCCCTCCGTGATCAAATCCCCCTCCGGCAGGATGCCGAAAAAGGCCCCAAGATGAGATCTCACGGGAACAGAAGGTTGCGGCGGTGGAAAAGTGTTTTCGTGGATGCTTCTGAGGGTTTTGGAATATATGTGAATATATAGGACGAAGGGCTAGGTCAGGGGAGTACCGAGGGGCCCATAAGGTAGGGGGACGCTCTCTGTCAGTGTCGAAACCAGTAGATCTTGTGTAGGGGGCCCAAGCTGTGAGTCTAAGGATCAATGGTAACAAGGGACAATGGGGACACGATGTTTACCCAGGTTCGGGCCCTCTTAAAGGAGGTAAAACCCTACGTCCTGCTTGATTGTATTCGATGAGTATAGGGGTTACAAGAATTGATCTACCTCAAGATCGTAATGGCTAAACCCTAGCTGTCTAGCCTATGATTATTCTAATAATCCTTGTGGACTAAACACTCCAGCTTATATACACACCGGAGGGGCCTAGGGTTGTACAAAGTCGGTTCATAGAGGAAAGGAGTACTACACCCAGATATCAATCTTGTCGTTCTACGTACATAGGAGTCTTGCCTAGACACAGGAGGTGGTCTTCTACTTCGCCTTCATGGCCCATTAGTCCGGCCCATATCGAATAGACCAGACACCTAAGGACCCCCTAATCCAAGACTCCCTCAGTAGCCCCCGAACTTGCCTTCAATGACGATGTAGTATCCGACAGATGTCTTCGGCTTTGCAAGGCGGGTTCTTCGACACACTCCGGATTGATGACAGTCTGGTTTTGACCTTCATGTTCTGCCTTTATGATTCCTTCCTGTCGTCGCCTCGATTTCCACGCGTCAGGCAAATGCGAACGGTCCACAATAATCTTTTACAAATAAGCCCCTTACCACACAAGGGTGGCATCCATATAAGGAGATTAGATCCCCGAATCTCATCCACATCACGCAAAAATCATCAGAGCAGTCGGTGTACAAAAGTAGGGGCTCTCCTTTTGACCCCTTTACTTGTGCACGGGTAGTCAGAGCCACGCGCCGCGGCCACACCTAGTAGGGCAGAGGAGCGAAGTCGGAGAGGAGCCGAAGCACAAGACAACCAAGGCGATGCCAAGACCAGAAGCGCAGGAGGGAAATAGGGCGAGGTAAGCTCCCTCAGCAAGGTCCTTGCCGAGGCGGACCCCCCGCAGCCTCGGCAAGAGCCTTGCCGGGACAACTTGCCCGACGCCAGTAGATCGAGCCACCCTTGAGCCCATAGGCTCCGACCCAATCAACTACGTTGGAACAAAGGCTCGGGAGGCGCCTCTGTGGTGGCATGCAGATCTTCGTCAAGATCATAAACATATGAGTTCAGAGGAGGACCAGAAGACAGCGACCCTCGGCAGGATCCTAGCCAAGGAAATCCACAAGGCCCCCGGCAAGACCCTTGCCGGGGATGACAGCAACGCCACGGCAAGACCCTTACCAGGCCCCCGGCAAGACCCTTGCCAAGGGCATCAGCAGGGCCACTGCCAGGCCCGCACCAGCCAAGACTCCGCCGCCGTTCACGTGCAGCTGCTAGCCCAACCAGCTGGGTAGGCACCTGCGTGGCGGCATGCTGCTTCCAGGCCAAATCAGGAAGCACATGTGTGGCGGCATGCAGATCTTCATGAAGGCCCTACCACCGCGCCACCTCAGCTGCCTGCCTGCCTACATGGCACTGCATGCATCGCCAGCCTGGGCGCGTGTCGAAGCGAGGCGGAGCGGCGACGGATGGGCCGGGCCTCGTTCCCGTCCCCAATAAAGCTAGTGGACACCTACGCAGCGCATTTAATGCGCTTTGTCTCATAATGCCGTGCGATAAGCTTGTGCACTGTAGGCCTTTCCACCTCCTGTGTGCCATTGTGGCAGCCCCTTTTTCCTATAAAAGGAGCCCAAGGCAACCAGGAGAGGGATTCGGCTTTTTTAGACAGCACAACCACCATAGCTAGTTCAGAAAACTCAAGAACACTCAATACATCCACCAAAGCAGGACTAGGGTTTTACGCATCCTTGCGGCCCGAACCTGGGTAAACGATCCATGTGCTTGCTCCTAAACCTACTCTTCTCATGACCCCGTGCTCGCCAACCATAGAAGGGATCCCAGTGATCCCATAGGTGTCGTTCTCACCGACATCTTCGGCGCGCCAGGTAGGAGGCGCAGTTGTGAGAATCTGGTTTAGCAGCTGACCTAGCATTTTCTCGTGGCCACGGCTTCCAGAGAAGAAGACGGCCAAGAGAATGACGCCGCCCGCAAGCGTGAAGGACGCCGGTGCAGCGACAGGAAAGCTAAGTCATACGAAACTTTAAGCAATTTCCTTTTATATATGAGGTTATTCTCCTCGAAGGTCCTGCCCTATGTATGAAAGCCTGCACGCAAAGGGGCCCTTCCGCAATTGGCAACACCCTTGTTCTGTTTCGAGTCCGCTCAACAGCTCAAGCGTCTATGTCGAGAGTGGCAGGGTAGCCTTCCGCAATTGGCAACACTCTCGATTCTGACTCGAGTCAAGCTCGACAGTTCAAGCGGCCGCGTTGAGAGCGGTAAGGTGGTTCACTCGGTAGCAAGCACACCCGACATGCCATTGGGGATCCGTCCTCAAGGTGCCACCCTGGGTTTACGCACCGGCAAGCCTACCCGTTTAACGTAGGGTAAACATACAAAGGGAAGATCGAACAAGAAGATAACATGCATCGTACCAAAAGTGCTGCAGAGTTATTTACATCAATTGTTGCTGCGGTTCTAACTAAAGGTAAAAACTGTCTTGGTCTTGAACCTGCAGCGACAATGGGAGACGAGGTGCCTAATCTCGGTGCTGGCCCTCCACCCTCACGATTTCACCGATGTGGCTGATGATGGGCTTGATATGCTCCTTGAGCGCCGCGAGGTCCACACCCTCCGGCAAGCTGTCCAGCGCGACGTCGAAGTCGAGGTTGGGGTTCCAATACGCCATCTTGGTAAGAACCTTGGTCATGGCACCCTGGCAAAGCCTCCGGGCCTCATTGGCTAGCGAGGCCACCCGATTGGCATGAAGCCGCTCCAAGGCACCAACAACCCTCTCAAAGAATAGTGTCAGGCTGCAGTTGGCGCTCAAGTTCGGCTCCGGGGCGTACCTCACATCCGGTATCCCCATGGTAGCCAGCTGTGTGGTGGCCTTGTCAGCAACGGCGGCGAGGCGATTGAGCCAACGGTTCTCGCCCTCCACGTGCTCCTTGTGGGCGAGGGCGTCGTCCTTCTGTAGCTGCTTCATCTCGGTCTCCAGACTCTTGGCCAGGGCCTCCTCCCGGGCCTTGCTCTCTGACAACGTCCCCTTGAGACCCTCCAGCTTCAGCTTGAGGTCTTTGATGGAGTTGTTGGCCTCGGAGAGCTCTCCGGCCCTGCTGAGGACTGCGCCCTGCGCCTCCGTCAGAGCGCTGTTGAGCGTGTCCTTCTCCTTGGACAATGTTAGGACCTGGTTTTTCAACCCGTCCCGCTCCACCTCCAGCTCCTTCATCTTGTCGGCGTGAACCTGAGCCTGGGCATTGAGTGCCTCCCTGTGCCTTTGCTCTAGCCCCTGGGTCCACTCCACGACGAGCTTCTCCACCTCCTCATCCTTGCTGCGGTGCGTTGCGGCAAGCTTCTCCTCACGCGCAGATCAGCGCGGCCTGGTGCTGGGCTCGAGCGGCCTCGGCTGCGGCGGCCAAGCTCTCCGCCATCTCATGGGCCTTCTCAATGTCGGCCTACTTCATGGTGAGCTCCACGTCGCACTTGGCCAGCTCGCCTTGGGCGGCCTTCAGCTCCTCACAAGCCTGGCGGAACCAAGTCTGCGTCTCGGCGACACGTACCTTGAGGTCCGCCTCCGCCTTGTCCACCGTTGCCGCCCTGGACTTGGCCTTGTCCAGGCGGGCGCGGTGGAGCGCCTGGAGCTTCCGGAAGTTGGCGCCCATGGCCTGGAGAAGCCACTCCTCCTGAGAACCATCACCACCGATGCTAGGCTCGTCAACAACCTCGAGTCCGGCGGCGGCAAGCACCTCTTCGTAGAACACCTCTCCCTCGATGGGCGCCCTGGAGCTCGAAGACCCTAGGAGGTGGACGAAGAGGTCGTCGCTCACCTTCAGGTACCTGCCGGAGCCAGAGGCCATAGAGGAGGAAGGCTGGTCATCCACAACCTCCTCCTCCGCAGCGGCCTTGCCGGCCTCCCTGGAAGGTCCCTTGCCAGCTTCCTCAGCAGTAGCCTTGCCGGGCTCCCCGGCAGGCCCCTTGGCGGCGTCCTCGGCAGCGCCCTTGGCGGCGTCCTCGGCGGCGATCTTCTCGGCCTCCGCCGCGGCGTTCTTGGATACATCCTCGATGACGGTGTCCAGATCCTCCCAGTCCACCAGGAGAGGATCTAGGTATCAGAAGGGGGGGTGAAGTGAAGCCAAGACCAAGATTCAAGAAAAAGAGAAGGGAAGGGAAGCGAGTGGCTTACCCGTGCCAGGCTAGGAAGCAGAGGCCCCCTCTCCGCCAGCATCAGGCGCCGAGGTGCGGCCACCGGCGCCCAAGCTTGCCTCCTCCTCCTCCGTGTGCATGGGCTCGGTGCTTGGCGCCCTTGCTGGGGACGCCCCTCGGGGCGGCGTGGTTGACGGAGGCGGCATGTTGGGGGTAGCCCTCAGTGGCTCCTCCTGCGATCACAATAAGGTCAACACCAAGGATCGTGCCCTTGGCACGCGTCGACGGGGAGTGAGTGGCGAACTTACGTTGGGGGCTGCGCCGGGGGCTGCTATTCAGGCTGCTCACCACCACCAGTGGCGGCTTAGAAGTGCCCACCGGGGGCTAGCCGCCCGCCGAAGACCTGGCCCTCTTCACCCTTTGGGCCAGTGTCTCCATATCCCTGCCAAGATGAAAACGAGTCAAGAAAAGAAGGACAATCAGTGGAGCCGGAGAAGACGAAAGGAAACGGCACTTACTCGTCCTCCACCTCCTCTTCCGCTGCCTTCCGCTTCCTCCTCGGGCTGAGAGACCCGAGGTCAAAGAAGACCTCCATGTCGTCGCCTGCGGAAGGAGGGGAAGAGGGTGGAGGAGGGGAAGCAGGCAAAGTTGGGGGCGCTTGGACGAAGAAGAGGCAGATGCTTTCTTCTTCGCTAATGCGGTCTTCACCAACTTCTTCGCCGCTGCGGCCCTCGCTTGGCGCCTGAATGTCTCCTGGGCTTGCCGGGGGGCATGGCCCTGCCGGGCCGAACCGGCTCGCCGGAGGTGGCCCGTTGTAGGACCCGCCCTTTCCCCGTGGCTAGGGGCTCGACAACTTCAGCCTCCTCCTCGGACGGCTCATCATCGTCGTCTCCAATAAGAGGAGCCCCGATGCCGGCGCTGCTAGCCTCCCCAGTAGATTCCGCCCACTATGCGAGCTCCTTCTCCTCTGCGGCCGCCATGACTTTGTCCTCCATGCCGCCGGTGCTGCCAGCCTCCCTGGCGAGCTCCGCCTCCGCCGCCCTAGCGGCGATGTAGTCCAGCTCCGCCTGGGTGGTGTCCTGGTTGAGCCGCGGCTCCTCGCAGATGTACTTCTCCTCCAGGGTGTCAAAAAACTCCTGCACCTGCTCCTCTAATGGCGCGACCCAGTTTCGGACGGGGCCGTGCGTGTTGCAGTCCGGCATCATGGCGATGATGTCGGTCTGACGTGAGTTGTTGCTCAGCAGAACCATCCCCACCGGCAACCCAAACAAGGGCCCATTGACGACCTTGCTGGCCTTCGCAGCCTTGCCGGACCTCTCGGCCCTACCGTCGCGGTCCACATCAAGCTGGAAGAGCCGCTGGCAGAAGTGGGCATGCGCCAACACGATGGAGTTGTGGTTGAGGCTGGGGCGGAGTCGCATGATGTCCGCCGCGTTCGTGAAGAGCCAGGCCGCCCCCCCCTTGTTATGCAGCGAAGCGATTCGGCGGCGGATGAAATCCGCCCCGATCATCTCACGGGTGAGGCCGGCCTCGGTGAGGCGAATATTCCTGGTGGTGGCGACCATGAGCTTCGAGTCGTCGGCATTGACACTGCTCCAATCATTGTCGTGAACCGGCGGCGCCTGGCGAACCTGGCAGAACTCCTGCGGATCCTCCTCCTCAATCCAGCACCACCGGCTCCGCCACTCCTCCCACCTCTCCTTCTGAGCGCCCTCTGGGTATGCCCCCTTGGACCTCGGGATCCAGGCGACACAACCGGAGATGGCGCCTCCCTGCTGAATCCGAGGGAAGAAGTAGTGGCGGAAGAGCGCCGTGTTGGGGTGCACTCCGGCGAAACCCTCGCAGAGATGGGCGAAGAGAGCCATGCACGCCACGAAATTTGGGGTAAAATCCAGGAGGTGGAAGCCAAAGGTATGCATGATGTCATTGAAGAAATCAGAGGAGGGGGTGTCATGGAATTGTCACGGCAGATGTCCTAGTGTGAGGACTTAGTCGTGAGGCCAACACATATATGTGGTAGCTTGAGAGGGGTTGGGCGGAATCGAGAGACGCAACACAAGACAAAGATTTAGACAGCTTCGGGCCCCGGGAATCATCATCCGGTAACAACCCTACGTGTTGTTTGTGGCTAGGTCTCATTATGCTCATGAGAGAGTCACCGATAAACCGGTTCTTTGTGTCTAGCCCTCGAGATTGTTTCTTCTTGCTTCCCCCTCTTTGGGGAGCCCTGCCCCTACTTATATATGTTAAAGGGGCAGTTTACATGTGGAGTCCTATTAGGATTAGGACTAGTCTACCTTCTAATATAAACCGAATACAAGTCCAGGTCTTAACTCATTGTAAGACAAATATTCCTCACACCTTTCCTCTTAAACTGGCCCACCATAACATAAACCGACCTTCTGGGCCTTGGGCCTTGTCATCCGTGTGTCCTGCCCGCCGGGTTACCAGTGAATCATAAGTTTCAATCAGGTTGTTTGTAAACCGTCTGGCCAGTGTGGGTCATCGGTGAATCGCCAAGTCCGGCCGCGTTATACTTCCGGCGGGGTTACGCCGCTGGGTATATCCCCGACATTAGCCCCCAAGTGTAGCTGGGATTTATCCATGGTAAACTTATGCTGCAAAATAAACACAAGAACAAATTTGACAGGTTGTGCTCCGGGTTAAGAATTCTTGTAAACCGGCACCTGATCATCCTTAAGTCCTTGCCATTTCCTCCTTCTGGAAAATCTGGGTCAATAGACCAGCTTCATAATCAATTTGCTTGTAGAATAAATATTGTAAATAAAGAATCCATTTGAGTCGGCCTTCAATGCTCTGACTTGACAAAAATATTGGTCTTCAAATATTCAACTGATATTCAGCCGGCTTGAAAATGTAGAACTTGCCATGCTATAATTTCCAAAATCGGTGGGTTATAAAAACTGATAATTCCGGGTCATGATTGTTGCCAACGCCGGTTCATGATTATTGATGACGCCGGTTCATGATTATTTATGACGCCGGGTCATGATTATTGATGACACCGGGTCAATCTAGTTTATTCTAAACTGAGAATTTGCAGATTTTTCTCCCTTATATCCATATTACCTGTAGCCCCCAAGTCTTGAGAAGAACAAAGTGATGACTTAAGACTTGCTTCAATATAAATACTGCCACTTAAGAAGAAATCCATGTTGTTCATCCCAGTCACTTAGTAAAAACTGAATACTCCATATTATGTAGCCCCCAAGTGTCGGGTTGTCATGCTTCCAGCAACCTGGGACTTGTAATTGCCTGATGCTCAAAAAACTTCAACCAGTGTAGCCCCCAAGGGACGGGTCATTATGCAATAATGAGCAGGGACTTTATAAATATACTCATGCTTCATTGAAAATAACATCATATGATGTAACTCCACCATGGGGCTTGAACCCACGTCCACAAGGTTAAGAGCTTTATGCTTTACCAACTGAGCAGTGGACCCTTGAATATAATGGATTAAGACTTGTGTACCTTAAATCATTGATAGGAGCAATTGGTAGCCCCCAAGGGCCGGCTCATTATGATGTGATGAGTCGGGTCTTCAATAAGGCCAGTCAAAATGACTTTGCATTAGCCCCCAAGTGTCATGGTGCATGCTTGCAGCGACATGAGACTTGCATATTTTGATGTAATCTCAACCTGAATAATGTAGCCCCCAAGTGTCGGATCGTAAGCCTGCAGCGATTTGGGACTATTCCTTTGTAGAATAAATCATATCCATTGATAAATAATAACCATCGCGCTGAAGCGACTTTGAAAACCTTAATCATAATACTGGTTATTGATAACCATAATAATAATAAAAATCCAGCCATGTTTGGCTATTTGAAGATTTGAATAATATAATCTGGTTTAAAAACCTCAATCATTCAATATCATCATGAAAATCCAGCCAATTTTGGCTATGAAAGATATGAATATCTTACCATTTGATAAGTAAATCCGGAGTTTAAATACTCAGCGGCTCTTGGCCGATGGCGACTTAGTGCGCATTCATTGTAAGCCAGAATTTTTATAACCCGGCGGCTGATAGCCTTTGAGAAAATCCAAAATGGATAACCCTTTTGAAGCATCAATTTTGATGATGAGCTTGAATTTATATGTCATTATTCTGCAAATCCTGCACAAAGTGCAAATAACATATGCCCTGGCGATTTAACATCGAAAGCCAGGGTGGGTAGCCACCCGAATGCATTCTTATCCTGCACACAAGTAGATCACAAGAACCCTTGGCGGTTTACCGCAGTGCGGATCATAATGCCCATATAGATAGCCAGGGTTTATAACCAAAGCTGTAATTGAAGATAATCAAATATGACATAGATGATACCTGTGACATTGAATCACCTCATTGGTTTAACCAATTCTTGTAGTGAGGGTGGTAACCCCAATCTTGAGTATTGAGAACTCCTTCCTTAATTTGTCGGATTATGATAATAAACCGTATCGGGATATAATAAACACCGGATTTTCCTTATAACACTGGTGACTTGTTAGTCAAAACCAGACTGGGTTAATGAACGCCGGATTATAACTGATCATGTACTGACAACTTGTAGTTGAAAGCCAAGCCGGGCCAAGGACGCCGGTTTATCAGAAAATATTATGAACCTCAACAAAGGCGAAAAAACTTGGCAAATAGAACTCAAAAAGAAAATGTGAGGCTTTTTACGAGCTGTCAGGCTCCAAATCGAGGCTGCCAGGCCACTGAATTAACCATTTCACAAAGCCTCTTAAGATGGACCTCAATCTTTAACCAATCACGTTTTAACTTTGACAAGTTCAGGGTCTATGAGATTGACTGTCAAACGTTCGCGGGTCGTACCAGGTTTACCTGGGCGGAGTGACTTTATTTAAAGAAGGCGGGTTAATCTGGGGTTTTAGGTGCGTACACCTGGCTTCCAAGCCTGGCTTGATAGCCTATTACAAGGGTGGAGACTCTTAGTTCGTTGCGAAGAAAAGAGCCCCCAAGTAACTTCCCTGGTGGCCTTACACCGATTAAGAGGTGTAGCTATGGTTTGAATATGACCAAGCCCCCAAGTGATTTCCCTAGTGGCCTTACGCCGATCAAGAGGTGTGACTATGGTCAGAACATAGCCCCGAGTGATATTATGAGTTGTGCACAAGGGATACTATGTTTGAGCTGTGTTGTGCAACAGACTCTCTTTGGCCCCTTATGATAATATTGGCTTGATAGCCGGATTACCGAAGTAACCAGAGCTGTGCTCTTATGACAATATTGGCTTGATAGCCGGATCAATATGTAATCAGAACTCCGCTTTAAGCCCCCATGCGATCAATAATATGATAAGCCACTAAGGCAGGATAACCCATGTTTGAACCACGCGTCATGGCAACAGGTCCTCTTCGGCAAAATTTAACTTTTTGCAAGAGATAAATTCTTCTTGAACCGGGATTTTGAATTGGATATTGAGAGCGTCAAAGCCTTGTAGGAGACATATTTCCCTTGAACCGGATTGTAAACCGGAATCTTCATTTTCAGGCGGAAATTTTCTGACGGCCTTTTAAACTCGAACTTGCGAGAACTTAATTCTTTTTGAACCGGAAATTCTTAAACCGGATTTGAGAGCTTCAGTGAGACTGAATTCTCTTGAGCTGAATTTTAAACCAGAATCCTTCCTGATGACCCAGAACTTCTTCATTAAGCCAAGATTTTATAACTATCATATACTTTCTAAGCCGGAAATTTTCTGACGGCCTTTAGATTTTTATCAATATAACAGTAGCCTCCGGAACCGGGTTATCTTTCCCTCCATCGTCCTGGGTTCTTAAATTTGCTGAAACTGGCAAGATTTGCTGAGTCATGTCATCATAGCCCCCGAGTCTCAAGGTGACTCGAGGAGTTGGCTTGAGATTCTCCATATTTGACCGTGATATAAGCCGGCATAAGTTGTATATCATTGGTGTTAATAGCATGATGTGAATACGCATAAGGTTGAGGTGACTGCAGCGGGTTATAAATGATCTCGTATGAGCCATGTCAGCAACTCGACCAATGGTTCCTTCCAACTGGCTATCTGAAGTTAACCAACCTGTAGTGGCGGTGAATTGTGCGCCTGCTCATTAAGCCATCCAGTGCAAATGGCGATTGATGATAATTTTCCTCCAATTTGACAGAAAAATCGGGCTACCCGAGCATTGACTGGCTAAACAGCTCATGCAAACAGATGTGGCCCGATGTGTTGATGTAGACCAGGCCTCGGTAGATGGACGACAAAGACGATCGCGGCTTCAGAGGCGGCACAGACACATGAATCGGCCGCGACATTGTAAACCGGCGTGGATGGTCAAGTTAGCCACATCATATTGATGTAAACCGGTCTGCGGAATGGCGGCTTGCACATATTCATCGATCTTGATGGCATGGTAAGATACTAGCGCCTTATAATGGTGGCGCGAGTTATACATCCATGACACAACCATAGCTTTTTGCAGTGAATAATTGTCCTGCATAAACAATGCAGACCAAGGCAAAGATAAACCGATCTTTGACAAAAATAATATGTACTAATAAAATATATTTTAGATGGACATCACCTGATGTGTTTAGGCCGAAAAATAATCCACCATGAAGTTGATGATCACTAGGTGAAACTGAAATCCCTCACAGGTGAATCGGCCGCGGGAGCAGACATATGAATCGTCCGCGGCGTTTATAAGCCGGTGCAGACGAGCAAATTGTCCTCCTCATTGTAAGCCGATGCGGACGCGTGAACCGGTCATGAGGGCGGGCGAGCCATTTGTGGCGCTGTAATGCGGCACAGATGGGCGAGTCGGCCGACGCGTTGATGTAAACCGGATCATGACACGTGTGTCCGTGAAGCCGTGCGGCACAGCCGAACATGCATCCGTGGTATACCCCCACCCCCATTTTTTAATAGTTGCCCTGCGTAAAAATATTACAGACCAGAGTAATTGTTATCGGATGAATTAACATGTACTGATAAAATACATAGGAAAAATAACACATGGTATTTTTTGCCGGATGCTGACGCTGGATAATGCATAGTGCTGCTTTTCTTTTTGACAGAAGAGTTGATTGGCTCCGTGTCTTCTAGTGCCTGAGGTCTCCACATAACCCGGCCGGAACTTTTTGAAACGGAATTTTTGGAACCGGAACTTCTTGATAATTTGGCCGGAACTTTTGATAATCCTGAACTTTTGAACTGGAACCTCTTGATAATCCGGTCGGAACTTTTGATATTCCGGAACCTTTGAACTGGAACCTCTTGATAATCCGGTCAAAACTTTTGATAATACGGAATTTTCTGATAATCCGGTCAGAATATTTCGTAATCTAAGTCAGAACTCTTTATCGACTCGGACGGAATCTTTAGGCGATTTGGCTGGAACCCTTTGGCGATTCGGACATAACTTTTTGTCGAGGCGATCGGAACCTTTTGGTGATTCAGACGGAACCTTATGTCGAAGTGTTCGGAACTTTTCAATAATCCGGCTAGAACCTTTCCGATAAGCTGGCGAAACCTTTTGGTGATTGAGATGGAACCTTATGTCGAAGTGCTCGGAACTTTCAACAATCCGGCTAGAACCTTTCGACGAGCCGGCGGAACCTTTTGCTGATTCAGATGGAACCTTTTCTTGAGCCGGTCGGAACTCTTTTGCGAACTGGCCGAAACTCTTCAATGAGCTGGGCAGAACTTCTCGATCCATGGGATAACGCCCTCCAAGAACTCAACACCATCGTGCACGGGCCCCACAATGGGCGCCAACTATCGTGGAATTGTCACGACAGATGTCCTAGTGTAAGGACTTAGTTGTGAGGCCAACGCATCTATGTGGTAGCTTGAGAGGGGTTGAGCGGAATCGAGAGACGCAATACAAGACAAAGATTTAGACAGCTTCGGGCCCCGGGAAACATCATCCGGTAACAACCCTACGTGCTGTTTGTGGCTAGGTCTCATTATGCTCATGAGAGAGTCGCCGGTAAACCGGCTCTTTGTGTCTAGCCCTCGAGATTGTTTCTTCTTGCTTCCCCCTCTTTGGGGAGCCCTGCCCGTCCTTATATATGTTGAAGGGGCGGGTTACATGTGCAGTCCTATTAGGATTAGGACTAGTCTACCTTCTAATACAAACCGGATATAAGTCCAGGTCTTAACTCATTGTAAAACAAATATTCCTCATGCCTTTCCTCTTAAACTGACCCACCATAACATAAACCGGCCTTCTGGGCCTTGGGCCTTGTCATCCGTCTATCCCGCCCGCCGGGTTACCAGTGAATCATAAGTTTCAGTCAGGTTGTTTGTAAACCGTCTGGCCAGTGCGGGTCGCCGGTGAATCGCCAAGTCCGGCCGGGTTATACTTCCGGTCGGGTTACGCCGCGGGTTATATCCTTGACAGGGGGGCAGAGGCCGCAAGAGAAGTAATCGACAAAGAATGGATACCGATTCAGGGCGGCTTTGCCGCAGTTGGCGGGGATGACACGTGTGGCAGGATGCCCCGTCATCTCCCCCCCCCCCCCCGTTTTGACCCCCCACAGCGGCCTAAAGTTGCCCCGGAGGAGGCCCGCGTCGACCGTCGAGGGAAAGTAGGTGAGCTCTGTCCGCCGCGTCGCCAACTCCTTCTCCGGCGGCTCCGCCCCTCCGGCGTTCTTGGCCGCTCCCTTTCCCTTGCCAGTCTTGGGTGCCATGGCGGCTGCGAGCGGTGGAAGGGAAAGGGCAGCAAAGGTGTAGTGGCTGCGAGCAAGGGTTTGAGGAAGAAGGAAGGAACGGCGGCTCTGAGATTGGAGAAGACGCAGGGGTAAATGAGCAGCATGCCCACGGCCGTTTCTTTTTTTACAGGGAAGGCACGGGCCGCCTCTTTACCACGATGTGACGCATGCATGCGGGAACGGTCCCATGCATGACCCCCACGTCATGAACGACCCTCCATGTCGCGCATTCAACGCGGGTCGTGGGAAGCACAGCAGACGAGAAGTTACTGCGGTAAAATCCCGCTCCGACTGCCCGCACACCATTTTGGGCCTGGCCCAACAACGTGTCGCACTTATGTGTGGCCCAGGCCCGGGGCTCATGTCGGTGTATAAAAGTAGGGGCTCTCCTTTTGACCCCTTTACTTGTGGATGGGCAGTCAAAGCCACGCGCCGCGGCCACACCTAGCAGGGCAGAGGAGGGAAGCCGGAGAGGAGCCGAAGCACAAGACAACCAAGGAGACGCCAAGACCAGAAGTGCAGGAGGGCAAGAGGGAGAGGTGGGCTCCCTCGGCAAGGTCCTTGTCAAGCCCCCCCCCCCCTGAGCCCCAACAAGAGCCTTGCCGGGACAACTTGCCTGACACCAGCAGAGCGAGCCACCCTTGAGCCCACAGGCTCCGACCCAATCAACTGCGTTGGAACAAAGGCTCGGGAGGCGCCTCTGTGGTGGCATGCAGATCTTCGTCAAGATCATAAACATATGAGTTCAGATGAGGACCCGAAGACAGCGACCCTCGGCAGGATCCTAGCCGAGGAAATCCACAAGGCCCCCGGCAAGACCCTTGTCGGGGATGACAGCAACGCCACGGCAAGACCCTTGCCGGGCCCCCGGCAAGACCCTTGCCGAGGGCATCAGCAGGGCCACTGCCAGGCCCGCACCAGCCAAGACTCTGCCGCCATTCGCATGCAGCTGCCAGCCCAACCAGCTAGGCAGGCACCTGCGTGGCGGCATGCAGCTTCCAGGCCAAATCAGCAAGCACCTACGTGGCGGCATGCAGATCTTCATGAAGGCCCTACCACCACGCCACCTCAGCTGCCTGCCTGCCTACATGGAGTTGCATGCATCGCCAGCCTAGGCATGAGTCGAAGCGTGGCGGAGCGGCGACGGACGGGACGGGCCTCGTTCCCGTCCCCGATAAAGCTAATGGACACCTACGCAGCGCATTTAATGCGCTTTGTCTCGTAATGCTGTGCGATAAGCTCACGCACGGTAGGCCTTTCCACCTCCTGTGTGCCATTGTGGCAGCCCTTTTTCCTATAAAAGGAGGCCCGAGGCGACCAGGAGAGGGATTCGGCTTTTTGAGACAGCACATCCACCATAGCTAGTTCAGAAAGCTCAAGAACACTCAATACATCCACCAAAGCAGGACTAGGGTTTTATGCATCCTTGCGGCCCGAACCTGGGTAAACGATCCGTGTGCTTGCTTCTAAAACTGCTCTTCTCACGACCCTGTGCCCGCCGACCGTACAAGGGATCCCAGTGATCCCATAGGTGTCGTTCTCACTGACAAGATCCAACCATGAAAAAACTTCAAAACATGGCCAACACTCCTAGCTCTTCTTCACACCCTCATGGCCCTCGAACGGGTGATTGGCGAAGCTGCTCGGTGTCGCACCTCCAGCTGAATCGACTTCAGACGCTGGGATATCTCCCTCCTGCAAATCTAGTCTCCGTGCGGGCGGGATTGGCCTCGATTGGCAATGATGTGCTAGCAGAGAATTTCCCCAACCCCAACAAGGAGGAGAGGGTGTGCGGTGCCGAAGTATGTCGCATAGACGGATCAGGTTACCTTGTCGAAACTCCCAAAAGGGATCCGAAGAATGGACTTCAGAATGGTTTTATATTGAGGATGTTCCCCTTTCGGACCCAGTTCAACGTGGACTTCCCGAATTCTCCAACGCTCCTTTGAAGAAACGCCTCAACTGGCGCCCCCGGAGCCCCAAGCAAGAAGACAACGCAGAAGTAATGAGGTTGGTCAGCAAGGTCAGGTTACTTGCCCATTTCGAACTCTTGGTAGTCGAAGTCATGGCCATCACAATAAAGCGGTGCATCCAGCCCCTACAGTCTAGAGTAACCCCTTTATGGTGTTACAACGAAGAGGACGACGCTTCTCGTTATAAGCGCGAGGGCCCGGATACCCCAGCCGCTCTGGCCGCCATTTTGGCAGATCTTTATAAGGGAAGAAAGAAGAATTTGCTCCTTTAAATTGTCGAGAAGGTTTCTCCATGTATAACCCCATTGAATGGGTAAGTTTTCGATTATCAGCATTGTCCTACCTCATTATCGAGGTGCGCTAATCAAATTGTTCTGGTCATCTTAAAACAGATATGGAGGAAGGTAGTCGAAAATGCCCATTGTCCCTCCCCATAGCCAGAGGACCATGCTCGCCATGAAGACCCCAACTTCCGCGAGGATCCAGATATATTTATAGAGTTTGAAGATGGATTCTTTTATCAGGCGAGCCTTGACGGCTCGGAAGTGGCTATTATGGCCGACTACCCCGACCTTCTCCCTTTCTCCAAGGAAAGTACTCAGAAATCATCCTCAAAAAGAGGAGCCCCCACTTGTGTCTCACCCATGCATAACACTGAATTTTGTTTTATAGGATCGACCCTCAGCGAGCCGCACTCCATCGAGGGCGGCCCCTAGGAAGGTAGCATCTACACAGGGTGAGCCTTCAAAACGAAAGGAAACCGGGAGTGCCGTCGAGCCCCCTCCTTCATAAAAGAGGTATAACCTTTAACATGTGCCTAGGCATAAGACCAGATTGTCATATTTCCTCTCCCATCATATTCCAGGAGGAACACACAGTGAACCGTGTCCAAAATCCCAGCTAGCCGATCATCAGCTAATCCAACATCGGGCTCATCAACCAGGACGAGAGCCAATACAGATGTAGCCCCAACTCATCCATCTCATGAGGATTCAGATGACATATCCTTCAGAAATACGTGGAGAGCATGATGAATCATCGACGACTGAAAGAGACCCTGCATGCTCCAGTTTTTATCGAGCAGGAATTTACTGCCGTCAACACCATGGATGCATATATCTGAGCCGCCCGGGACAGACTTGCTCACCTGTTTTGAAAAGATATGCAGGTAATGGTTTGTGTAAATTTAATAGATCTATGCCAGTAGCCCCTGAGACTTGAAGCGGGTTAGGCCAACCGATTTAAGGATCGTTATGACCGTTGGTTGTCAAAGAGAAGAACAACACACTATCCCAGGAGCTTGAAACGAGCCAGACAAAGCTAAATGCCATCACCATAGAGCTAGAGGAAATGAAGAAGGTCACGATGACCATTGATCAAAAGAACAAACTAGAGGAGGAAAAGGCAAGCCGAAGAGATAAAGAGCTTAAAGGCTCAATTATCAGACGCACAAAAAGAGAATAAAAAGTTAGCAGGCGGCATATTCGATATGACCTTTGAACCATCCAAGGGACTCATATTATCTCGTAATTCGGAGTGTTATAATGTTGTTCTTGCAGGTCCGTTAACCAGGCGTCCTGAAGAGGAAGTACCCGGATTCCGAGGTGACGTTCTAAAAGAGTTATCCATAGTGCATGTGCGGTCCCGGAAAGCCATGAAGAGTATGGTCAAAGCCTTATGGCCATCCGATGCCCCTCCAGAAAGTATGGAGGGGTTGGTGAACCTGTTCAAAGGTGCCCGGCACCGTTTTGAGCTATGGAAGGCGTCATCATGCCCGGAAGGTGCACAGGAAGCATGGGTGATGGTGAAAACATGCTACATCGGGCTCGATCCAAATCTTATGGCCCGAATTGGACCTCAGGGACTGGATGAAAAAGATATTCCCGTGGACTTGGTGTATGACACTACAAGAAAAAGACACATCCGTGACATTTTGGGCCGAACGAATTTTTTCTGTCATACCTATGACACTTCTATGACGATAATTGTGACAAAACCCGGTATCATAATAGATGTGGTGGGGTCCTACTTCTATGACAAAAAATCATGACAGAAAATGGGCTTTTCGTCCTGGGCGGGCCGGAGACGCAACTGCATGATATTCTTTGGGCCGTCCATGATGGAAAAAACCATGGTAGAAGCGAGGGCGAGGAAAATATCGGGGTGTTCCCGGTTACGGTGGGTGGTCGGGGCCGAGCGATGCACGTTTCTCTCAATACACGCACGCGCATGGGTGCGAGGTGTTGGGCTCTAACTGAACCCGATCGAGGCATTGGGCTCTAACTGAACCTGAGCGATTGCACTGCAGGCTACACGTTACTGAACCCGAGCAAACGATCGATGGCTGTTAACTGAACCCGATCGAGCGATTCCTTCGCTACTGCTGCTAACTGAAGCCGATTAATGCTGCCTCTAGATGAACAGTGAGTGTTGCTGGGGGGTTTGGATGAACAGTTCCCGGTGGGGGTGGATGAACAGTACCCCGTGGTGTTGCCTCTGGATGAACAGGACCCCGATCGATCGAGCCGGTTGGGGCTGGATGAACAGGGCCCCGTGGAGGGCAGGATGAACAGGACCACCCCGTGGAGGGCAGGATGAACAGTAGACGGTGGAGGGCTAGATGAACAGTAGCCCGTGGAGGGGTGGTTGAACAGGAGCCCGTGGAGAGGGCTAGTTGAACAGTAGCCGGTGGAGTAGCGCGCGGTGGAGGCTGGATGAACAGGAGCCCGTGGATGAACAGTCGCAGGTGGAGGCTGGAGGAGGTCGACAATGGATGAACAATAGCCTGTGGAGGCTGGAGGGGGTCGACAGTGGAGATGAATAGTATCCCGTGGAGTCCCGTTTTGCGGTACGCCACACCCCTCCCGATGAACAGGACCCCTGTTTCGACCGTAGCGCTCCAACACAAATCCGTTTCCTCCGTTTTGCGGTACGCCACACCCCTCCCGATCAACAGAGGTCTATTTCCTCCGTTTTGTGGTACACCAGACCCCTCCCGATGAACAGGATCCTGTTTCGAACGTGGCCGGTCGAACACATGGCCGTTTCCTCCGTTCTGCGGTATGCCAGGCCATGTTTCCATCGGTTGTTCCGTCGAAGCCCTCCCGATGAACACGACGACGCATTCTGTTCTGACCCAGCCGATTGGCTCCCCATGAACACGATGACGACGTTGTTTCTCCGTTCCGACCCAGCCATTTACGTGAGCCCTGGCCATACGTACGCGCGAGTAGGCGTTCGAGACCCGCCCGTATGTACGTACGTGGCCGTATTTACTTTCTTGCACCCTGGCCGCTGTATGTACGTGTACATGCTACGTGTGCGCCTCTACTACGACACGTGCGTGCCTCTACATCGACAAGTATGTACGTACACGTTCGCGACCAGAATGACAATGCTACGTACGCTTCGACCAGGTGGGTCCTGACTGTCAGGCACTTCCTTGCGTGCGAAGATGTAGCTGGTGGGTCCCAGCAGTCACGGGGGTGAATCGTTTTTTTTGTTTTTGCCCGGACGCACTTCCTTGTGTGCGAAGATGTAGCTGGTGGGTCCCAGCAGTCAGGGGGAAACATTTTTTTTCGTGAAATACGGTGGCCCGTCTGGTGGGTCCCCGCTGTCAGATGGAGGAATAATTATTTTGCGCGTAATAAGGAGGCACTTCCTTGCTGCGACCGTGGACCCAGTTGTCAGCCTCTCCAGGTACAGTCCATGTCCGATGGAAGCCGTTCCTTAACCACCTTGACCACGCTGCACTGAGAGCACTAGGGCGGTGGATGACGGCGAGGCCTAGGAAGGGGATGACTCGGAGCCGGCGAAGACGCGACAGTGGATGCCTACACGTAGAGGAGTGCGAGGGTTCACTGGTTCGCTGTGGTGTGAGGCTGCCATCGCCGCAAAATAATAGGGGGTTTGGGTGAGTAGAGGGATGGCCTGGCCAGCTGTGGGAATAGTAGGGGGCGGTGAGGCCTCCGCGGCAACACAGCCGGCCACGGGAGGCAGGAGCAACAAGACCAGAGGTTGAAGAAGCACTTCAGCCGTTGGATGGACATCGTACGGTCACTGGAGCTAAATCGTTCATATTGACTAAGTTGACAAAGCACTCCGTCCCCATCAACTTAGTAGGCCCACAAGTCAGCCTCCCACCAAGGTGGGTCCCAACCAGCAGGGGGAGTATTCATTTTTTTGTGCGTAATAAGGAGGCACTTCCGGTGGGTCCGAGCTGATAGCGGGGGGGGGGGAGGGAGAACGTTTTTTTGCGCAATACGGTGGCCCGTCTGGTGGGTCCCAGTAGTCAGGGGGAAACTTTTTTTTGCGAAATACGGTGGCCCGTCCGGTGGGTCCATGCTGTCAGGTGGAGGAATAATTATTTTCCACGTAATAAGGAGGCACTTCCTTATTGCCGTTGTGGACCCAATTGTTAGCCTCTCCACGTACAGTCCACGTCCGATGGAAGCCGTTCCTTGACCACGTTGACCACGCTGCGCTGAGAGCACCAGGGCGGTGGACGACGGCGAGGCCTAGGAAGGGGACGACGCGGAGCCAGGGAAGACGCGACAGTGGAAGCCCGCGCGGAGTGGGGTACGAGGGTTCACTGGTTCGGCTGCGTTGTGAGGCTGCCGTCGCCGCGGAATAACAGGGGGTGTGGGTGAGTAGAGGGATGGCCTGGCCAGCGGTGGGAGTAGTAGGGGGCGGTGAGGCCTCCGCGGCATCACAGCCGGCCACGGGAGGCAGGAGTGCGTGGCACGACCGGCGCTGCTTTGGGCGGCTGGAGCAAGAAGACCAGAGGTTGAAGAAGCACTACAGCCATTTTATAGACATCGTACGGTCCTGCAGCTAGAATCGTTTATATTGACTAAGTTGACAAATCCCTTGGTACACATCAACTTAGTAGGCCCACAGGTCAGCCTCCGAAATGGTGCGCCCTAGATGTCAGGGGGAGGAATCATTTTTTGGGCGGCTGAAGTAAGAATATCCGAGATTGAAGAAGAAGCACGACATCCATTGGATGGACATCCAATGGCCACAGCCGCCAGAACCGTGTGTTGTTGACAAAGCCTTGCATACGCGTCAACTTAGTTTTTTAGGGGACGCGTCAACTTAGAAGGCCCACAAGTGTGTGGCAGAGAACATATTGCCCATTTGCGATTTGTAAGAATGTAAAAGCCATTTTTTGTTCTAATGGAATTTACTATAGCCCATTTACAATTTGTTAAAAGTACAACCCATTTTTGAGCTAGGACAACGATTAATAATTCCAACCAACCGCTCAAAACAGAATTAAAAAAATCCCACATTTTTATGGGATCCGAAATATTTTTATCCGAAATTTCTAGTCAGATTAAATATAATATCAAAATAAAGTTGTATTATGTTAAAATCCAACAAAATATTGCGCGCGCAACAAGTAATGAAATTAAAATTTTCAAATTCGGAAAATAATATATTTTTAAACTAATTACGCGTTTGGTGCATTTTTTATAGTTACTGCCCAGTTATTATAATTACATCCCATTTATTATTTCTTAAAATCCATTTTCTTGTTAAGCCTAATGCATACCTCCTAGGAAAGTTTGCAGCCCAGCGGGGCGGAGAATAACAAGTTGACCCGGATATTGTGTACAACTGTCGGCCCAGTTGCATTGTTGATGTTGAAAAAAGGCCTGTGTAGTATAGTACAACCTAACATGGCTACTCAGCCCACATTCAGCGACGCTGGAAAGGCCCAAACAAAGCTTCTGTACAACTTTTTGAAGTCACTGACCTCAATTAATAACTTAAGAAAAAAGTTAGATTAAAGTGGAACCTAATTAAAAGCTATCACGAGCAAAGAAATAATTCAACAGGTCCCACTTGTGTGTGTGTGTGTGTGAGAGAGAGAGACCCATCGGTCGATGCTCGTAAATACATCTTTCAGCCATATGCATTGCTGATGCTCAGTAAAAACTTATATAGTTGACACAATCATATAGAACATCATAGCACACTGAACTTGCATACAAAAATTTCACGTAGGCGGCACAATCGAGATGGAAGCAGTGGATCGCTACGGGTAGGGCTATGTTGAAACCAATGAACTCGTACATAACGGTTCATCGTCTTTATCAATGACATGGAAATATCTTAAATGTTGTGCAAATAAAATAGACAGACAGTACAATAAGTTCTTCTAGCACATTAAGTTGACGTACAACCCTTTCTAAAAAAAGTTCAGCTACAAAATTAGAATAGGTCACAATCAAATGTACTGGCACATTAGTGCTTCACACACATAGCTCGGATTTAACTAGTATCTGACAAGATTCAGTTGTTACCTCAAATTAGAGCACATCCAGGCAGCCAGCCCTGCCTCTTCTCCCAAAGAAGCAGTGGCCTCTGCCGCGCGATGGAGTAGGCCCTGTGCCATCGATCGTTTCGAGCAACACGGGGAAAGTCTGACGTTGACTCCTATAATGGACGTTGTCGGTGTCAAAACCGGCAGATCTCGGGTAGGGGGTCCCGAACTGTGCGTCTAGGCGGATGGTAACAAGAGGCAGGGGACACGATGTTTTACCTAGGTTCGGGCCCTCTTGATGGAGGTAAAACCCTACATCCTGCTTGATTTATTCTTGATGATATGAGTATTACAAGAGTTGATCTACCACGAGATCGGAGAGGCTAAACCCTAGAAGCTAGCCTATGGTATGATTGTATGTTGTCCTACGGACTAAAACCCTCCAGTTTATATCGACACCGGAGGGGCTAGGGTTACACAAGGTCGGTTACAAAGGAGGAGATATACATATCCGTATTGCCTAGCTTGCCTTCCACGCCAAGTAGAGTCCCATCCGGACACGAGACGAAGTCTTCAATCTTGTATCTTCATAGTCCAACAGTCCAGCCAAAGGATATAGTCCGGCTGTCCGGAGACCCCCTAATCCAGGACTCCCTCAGTAGCCCCTGAACTAGGCTTCAATGACGACGAGTCCGGCACGCAGTGTTGTCTTCGACATTGCAAGGCGGGTTCCTCCTCCGGATATACCACAGAAGAGTTCAAATAAAGGATAGTGTCTGACCCTGCAAAATAAGTTCCACATACCACCGTAGAGAGAATAATATTTCCACAAATCTAATCTGCTGACACGTTTTGGCTTGACACGTCTTGTCAAAGCAGAGATCGTGTTCCCCTTATTACGGGATTCTCATCAATACGGACGTGGGTAACCCAACCGTGTCTAGGACACCTAGATTTTAGGCAAGTCCCAAATGGCCACGGGGAGGACGCTTGATATTCACCCTCTTTATAAAGGGACAAGGCTTTTACTTTTTTCCTCCCGTGCTCAATCGAATCCTTTCCCCGCCTCGAGTTCTAACACCCAAAGCCTAGGTCAGGTGCTTCGGCCCTTCGATCATGTCCGGATCTAGCCTCCAGGGCCGGTGGATGCCCTCCTCCGTCACGGAAGAGGATATCAAGAAATTGAGGGAGGCAAGGTACCTGACCGCCGAAGTCTCACATCGGCTGCCCGCCCGAGGGCAGGTCGTCCCTACTCTTGAACCCAACGAAGATGTCGTGTTCATCTCCCACTTCCTCCGAGGACTAGGCCTCGCTCTGGATCCCTTCATAAGGGGTTTGATATTCTATTACGGGCTTGATTTCCATGATCTAGCCCCGGATTCCTTTCTCCACATATTGGCTTTTATTGTCGTATGTGAGGCCTTCCTCCACATTACCCCTCACTTCGGCCTGTGGCTCAAGACCTTTGATGTGAAGCCGAAGACAGTCGAAGGGTAGCATGCAGCGTGCGGAGGCGCATTAATAAGAAAGATTGCAGGAGCTCCGTGGCCAAAAGGTTCCTTTCCAGAGGTGTCCGTATTATGGCAACAGGAGTGGTTCTACATCACCGCTCCCAGAAGTGCCAAGTGCATAGCTCCTCCCGCCTTTCGCTCGGGCCCTCCACCACAACTGATGTCATGGATCAGCAGGGGGCTGAGCTGGGGTCCAGCCAAGGATGTGCCCATATTGCAGAGCCGCATCCGGGATCTCTTCGAGGGAGATTTTAGTTTGGTTATGGTAATGCAAGTCATGCTGGTTCGTCGAGTCCAGCCTTGCAAACGCCGGCCCCTCCGCTTGTGGGAATTCAACCCAGAAGGACCGCGCACTATCCAGAATTTCTTTGGCCTGACGCACAAGGAGATGTATAAGTCATTCTTCGGACCTCAAATGGAGTGTCCGGATACTACCGAGGATGTGGGCCTGAGCAGCAACCGCACTGCCGACCAAGTAAGTAATCCTCTAGCCGAACACACCGTCTTTCACTTATCATGACATCATTCTGAGAAATCGCCCTCTGACTAGGATTGGCTAACCAAGGCGAAGATGATTCGGTGTTCGGCCCCCCTTCCTGAGGGTTTGGACAATCTAGTACTGGAATAGATGCTCGAGCCAGCACCTTGCCTGAAGTCCTCAAAGGAAGATAAAGGGGGGAATAATGAGGGCGAAAGCGGGCCCCCATCGCTACCAATTCCAACCAAGGGAATGAGCGCCTCCGTGAAGGAGGATAACCAAGGGGACGATTCCGACCTTCTCTCGCTCCGGGGAAGGAAGAGGACTACCTCTGAGGATCCGGAAACCAAGGCTTCCAAATGGGAGAAGAAGTCTCCAACAAAGGGTCCTGCCTTGGGGGGTGCTCTTGCCGCACAAAGTCCGTGCGGGGATCAGCCCTCTAACGAGCCGTAAGTGTTCAAAAAATACTTAATAGTAAAGATATTTTACCTTACTTCCGAGGAAAATAACCGAAGCGTTTGTATTGCAGTTCGGATTTTAGCCCTTCTCAACAGAGCTCGTCTTCAGGGGACCTTCTTCCGGAGATGATGGAGAGCGAAATGCCTCCCCCGTACTCCCCCGCTCAGGAAGCGGGCGACCTTGAAGTGTCGTCACAGAGGGCCTTTCCGAATCCGGTGAGGCCAGAAGATAATCCTATAGTTGCCCGAAGTCCCCAGCATTCGGCTCCTGAAGAGGGTGAACAAGAGAGTCCAGCGCCGTCTGGTATGCGGTCGGACGTACTGAGTGATCTGTTGAAGCGAGCGACCATCCCGGAAGAACACCGTACGTTAATGAGTACGGTGATGGAAAGGATTTCGTCCATCGGAAGCGGGTTGCATGACGCCTTTATGTGTCTACTAACGGGCTTTGAGGTACGTAAAATGATATACCTTTGTAATAGTACCGCACATTTTTAGGTGTGCCCTATGTAGATAGTAGCCCCCGAGACTCTGGTTGTCACTGACAACGGCGGCAAGCAGACGATCGTAGTCCCAGGTAATGACCATACCGCTTTAATGTGCAGGTAGTGGAAGCTCCAGTGGCTAGCCGGACTCATGAGTTTGTCGAACTAAAGCGGCAACTGGATCCGGGGGATGCCGACATCGAGCTTGTTAACAAGAGGCTTGATGAGGCACAGGGTAAGCGATATTTTCTGGTGAATGTCACATAGTCAGAGCAGCGTGATGCCAGTATCTTTAATATTTTGTGACTGCAGATGGAGCTGCCACCGTGGAAACCCTTTGGGCGGAACTTGCCCGAGCCAAGGAACAAGCAAGAAGTAGTGATGCGGCTGCTTTGAAGGCAGCCGAAGAGTTAAGAGCCGAGAAGGCCACGCATTGCGAGAGCAAAGAGAAGATGGCCAAGATGGCCGTAAAGTTAAAAGACAATGCCGACCGTTGCTAGTTCCTTGAAGAAGAAAACCGAGCGAAGGCAACAAACCTTGAAAAGGCCACGATGGCGACCAAAGACACCCGCTCTGCCATGAGAGCGAAGGAGGAGCTGCGTGAAGCCGGTGATATTGTGGCTGGGAAGCCTTTTTTACTGCGTAGGAAGTTCGGAGATCTGCTGTATGCCCCTCTGGATCGGCTGTGGAGTTTGGCAGGCGCATATCTGGATTTGACGGCGAGTGCTGTCGATGCGGCCGAATACTTCCGAGATCAAACAGACCGTGAAGTGGACAAGCTATTCTGGTCGCAGTTTAACGTTCCAGAGCATCCGCTTCCACTAACTGATCAGCTTGCCAAATGGGCCAAACTCAATAGATTGTCCGGCCTCGCCATGAGATCCGTCGTAGATCATCTGTGGCCGGAAAAGCCGAAGCCGAACAGCTATTTCAGCTTAGTGCAGCAGTTCCTTGGTGTGGTGCCGCACATCAATGCGATGAAGAGGTCGGCATGTATAGAAGGCTCGCGGATGGCCCTTGCCCATGTCAAATCATACTGGGCGGAGATGGATGCCACCACTGTTGTGGCGCAGGGTTCGGCCATAGGCCGAGTGGCTGCCGAGCACTATTTTGAAGAAGTTCTTGAGGGTGCTCGTTTGATAGAGGCCCAGTGCTCGAAGAATATTATGTTTGAGTGACATGTATTCCCATTGTAAAAACAATGTTTTATTGAATTTATCAAGGCTGTATTTATACTTGTGCCCAAAAGTATTGTGATGCCTCATGTGCGGCCGTTTATGTATACATGTGTATAACCTGAAAGATTGCAGTCGTCGGCTTCAGCCCCCACGCATAGAATGCGGGGGTGTTTGCAGAAGATGCTTATTCACACTTAATCCAACGTCTTGGTCCTAATAAGGAGGTGATAGCGCAGCGAACTAGGCAACCGAACTATAATGCTTTAACACTTTCACTTAGCCATAGGAGTTTGACAGTGGGGCTACTGTATAGCCCCTAGTGGCTCCGCACTCACCTGAGTTCGGGGTGCGTACATGCCTGGCCGGGAAACAGCCCTTCGTTAAGGCGGAGGAATTCTAAGATTCCGATAGGTCATCGAGTGGTTGACCAGTCTCGCGCTATATCATGACAGTTAGTTTTCGGCTTTCTCTACTGAGGTTCTCGTCCAGATGAACCAGGGCACAATCACAGTAGTTCTCCTGGTGCCGCCTTAGCCGATAGAGCGGAACATAAGGCAGCAAAACACAGGAGCCGGGCAAACCCAACATTTGACCAAAGACATGATTCGGAGCTGATGCATATAAGGCCAAACTCGCGACACCGAACACTCCCTAAGGTATTCGGTCTTTATGGTGTGAACCAGGCCTAAACAGTGCCCTTTGTAAGAAGCCCCTAGTGTCCAGGTACGTGCATTGTTCTGGCATGGCCACATGCCAAGACGTCAGCATCCTTCTCAATTGTACTGAGAATCCGAGGGATGTGTATCAACAAGAGACAGTAAAAAAGGTTGATGCAGGGTCTTAATCTAAAAAGAATCCTTTGGACGGGTCCCTGCTGCACGTCTGCGCCTGTGTCTCTGTTGTGCCGTATTCTGGACGGGTGTAGCATGATGGTCATCTATAAAAGAGAGGAACTTAGGTGAAAAGTTGTCGTGCAAAAAGGTAGGTTTAAAGAAACCATGTATAATTCAAGATGAGTAAAAATTGCCACTTGTCTGCGCGCATTAAGCCCCTTGTATTTGTAATAGGGGTGTGGTCATCAAACCTGTATGAATTACATATAGCTGCGCCGGACTCGTCTAACCGTGTCCGTGGTCTTGACGGCCTATTGAATGCTTTAGTTGGTGAGGCCATTTTAGTGTGCGGCTGTCAAGGCAGCCGCACTCTCTTCCGCACGCAGGGATCACTCAATATTTCCATTTACTATAACGATGCCACGTGGGCCGGGCATTTTAAGCGTGAGGGAAGCGTAATGCGGTATTGCGTTAAAGTGAGCGAAAGCTTCATGTCCAAGAAGTGCTTGATGGCCACTTTGGAACGGAGCAATGTGGAAGGTTAAATTTTCTCTACGGAAGTTGTCGGGGAAGCCGAATACAGCCTCTAATAGCAGGGAGCCTGTGCAATGAGCCCCTGGGCCTGGCGTTACTCCTCTAAAGGTAGTATTGCTGCGGCAAATTTTCGTTGGGTCTATCCCCATTTTGTGGATTGTGTCCTGATATATTAGGTTTAAGCTGCCCCTGCCGTCCATCAGGACTCGTGTGAAGTGGTATCCATCAATTATTGGATCTAATACCAAGGCAGCCCATCCTGCACTCCGGATACTTCCTGAGTAATCCTGATGGTTGAAGGTGATTGGTTGAGACGGCCAGTGGTAGAACTCCGCGGTGATAGGCCCTTGGGCATGTTTATCTGGGAGTGCCACATTGCTTCTCCCCTTTATCATGTGTAACACGTTTACTGTTTTGACCTCTGGTGGAAATTTCTTCTGTTCCCCAATGTCTTGCGTGCGAGGCTCATCCTCGTCTTCGCTTGGTGTATCCTGCCCCTTATGTTTGGCATTGAGCTTGTCGGACTGCTTGAAGACCCAACATTCTCTGTGGGTGTGATTTGCAGGTTTATCGGGGGTGCTATGGATCTGACATATTTGGTCCAGAATTTTGTTTAAGCTGGACAACTCGTCTCTGGCGCCTTTAGAGGGCGGCTTTTGCTGACCTGGCCAAGAGCTTCTGAATCCGGCGTTTATCGCTGTGCTCTTCTGGCTGTCTTCTTTATTCCGGCGCTTATTATTTTTGCTGCATCGTGATTTCCCGTTTCCGTCTCTAACTTCGGACGTACTTGGGTCACTGGTGCTGCATCGGGCTAGCCAGCTGTCCTCGCCTGCGCAAAAGCGGGTCATGAGGCTTGTTAATGCGGCCATTGTGCTCGACTTTTCTTGGCCAAGGTGTCTGGCCAGCCATTCATCTCGGACGCTGTGCTTAAAGGCTGCCAAGGCTTCGGCGTCCGGATAGTCCACTATTTGGTTCTTTTTAGTAAGAAACCTGTTCCAAAGCTTTCAGGCTGACTCTCCAGGCTGTTGAGTTATATGACTCAAATCGTCCGCATTCGGACGTCGGACATAAGTCCCTTGAAAATTCGCCCGAAAAGCGTCTTCAAGCTCTTCCTAGCTTCCAATGGAGTTTTCGGGGAGGCTTTTAAGCCAGTGCCGAGCTGGCCCTTTGAGCTTGAGGGGTAAGTACTTGATGGCGTGGAGATCATCTCCTCGAGCCATATGGATATGGAGGATATAGTCCTCAATCCAGACCCCAGGGTCTGTTGTTCCGTCGTATGTCTCTATGTTTACGGGTTTAAATCCCTCTGGAAATTCATGGTCCAGCACCTCGTCGGTGAAACATAGGGGATATGCGGCACCCCTGTATTTGGGTGTACCATGGTGTTCGGATGTTTGTTGTGTTGCATCGTATGCTGGAGCGCGCTTGCGTGGTTCATAAATGGATCTGGTTGTGCCGTCCTTTTGATGCGAGCCCTCGTGTGGATCGCGTATTGGCTTATGTGTGGCGTTGTTTGCCGCTCTATGTTGGCCGTGAGGTCGTCTATCCGGCCGAATGGCCATTTTTGGTTGCGAGAGATCTAAGGCCTCCTCGTCGAATTCAGGTAGCAACTTCCGCTTCGGGTAGCTCTTGGTGTGGCGATTACCGCCGTACTTCGCCGCTGTGTTGAGTACTTTACTCCATCTGATTCTGAGTGTGTCTTGCGTAGCCTTGAGCCTTCGCTTCTACTTTTTTAGACTCCTTGCGGTGGCAACAAGCCTTTGATGGGCATTCTGTTGCTCCGGGTGTCTGTCTGGTGTGATGTCGTCCGGATTATTATCTTTGACAGAGTCGGGTTGTTTCGTTTGATTCTCCGTGTTGCCGTGGTCCGGCGATTGTTCACCCTGCTCTAACGCTGGGTCTATATGATCGTTGTTTCTGCCGAGGCGGGATTTGGGGCGGCGCTTACGCCGCTGCTTTGACTGCTTCTCGAGGGGACAATCCTTCATTGCGTCCTTCCGTTCCTTGTCGTCGTTTTCTTTTGGTGTGTCCACCATATATACGTCATGTGATGAAGTGGGCATCTGGTGCCCTATGGGCAGTGGTTCATGTTCGTCTCCTGCATCGTTGTCCATACCGTCGATGTCTTCGGAGTCGAAGTCAAGCATGTCGGTCAAATCGCCGACAGTGGCTATGAAGTGGGTGGTGGGTGGGCGTCGAGTTTCTTCGTCGTCCACATCCCAATCCTGCAGGTCATAATCCGGCCAGGACTCTCCTGACAAAGAGAGAGACCTTTGAGAATTCAGCATGTCGCCGAAGGGCGAGTACTGAAAGATATCTATGGCAGTGAACTCCATGATCGGCGCCCAGTCGGATTCGATTGGCAGGGGCACGGATGGTTCAGAGTTCGGAGGAGAGTCCGGTAATGTGGAGTCACGACCCTCTCGAAGGATAAGGTTGGTATTCGGCTCGATCGCCGTTGAAGCTGCAGCCTCCGCGGCGGGGTCTAGCCACCCGCCCTCGGTCAGCGCAGTTGGCTCCGAATTAAAGGTCGGAGCGGATGTGGGTGCAGCCTCCAGGACACTATTCGGCGGCAGAGATAAATCATGCCCATCGTGACAGTCCGGCGCACTCGGCAGGGGCTCAAATCCGTCGAAGATCAAGTCTCCGCGGATATCGGCCGTGTAGTTTAAGCTTCCAAACCTGACCTGATGGCCAGGGGCGTAGCTTTCAATCTGCTCCAGATGGCCAAGCGAATTGGCCCGTGGTGAAGCCGCCGAATACAAAAATCTGTCCGGGGAGAAAAGTCTCACCCTGGACTGCATCGCTAACGATGATCGAAGGAGCCATCACGCCTGATGATGACGACACAGAGGAACTCTCAATGAAAGCACCAATGTCAGTGTCAAAACCGGCGGATCTCGGGTAGGGGGTCCCGAACTGTGCGTCTAGGCGGATGGTAACAGGAGGCAGGGGACACGATGTTTTACCTAGGTTCGGGCCCTCTTGATGGAGGTAAAACCCTACGTCCTGCTTGATTTATTCTTGATGATGTGAGTATTACAAGAGTTGATCTACCACGAGATTGGAGAGGCTAAACCCTAGAAGCTAGCCTATGGTATGATTGTATGTTGTCCTACGGACTAAAACCCTCCGGTTTATATAGACACCGGAGGGGCTAGGGTTACACAAGGTCGGTTACAAAGGAGGAGATATCCATATCCGTATTGCCTAGCTTGCCTTCCACGCCAAGTAGAGTCCCATCCGAACACGAGAGAAAGTCTTCAATCTTGTATCTTCATAGTCCAACAGTCCGGCCAAAGGATATAGTCCGGCTGTCCGGAGACCCCCTAATCCAGGACTCCCTCAGACGTCATTGATGGACCCTGGCACCAGCGGCGGCGGCAGGACTTCGATTGATGGATTGACCACTTCTTCGACATGCACGAACACTCGATGCATGTACATCCCTAACGTGGTCCGCAGCGGCCTTGGTGGCGATGAATAGTGCAACCCCGGTTCCTGCACCGGTATCTCAACACCAATCACCTTCGGTATGGTGGACGGCTTCTTCATCCATGCCATAACCGTCAGAGCCCAGCTGTCTAGAGGAACAAACATACTTACGAGCTCACCTCCAAGGTCGTTGACAAGCTCATTCATGGACTCGTTGTTCCAAGCACGTCGAGGCATGCCGTGGAAGGTAAGCTTTGTTAAAAACTCAAGCTCAGAGGGCACCAAGCCCCATCCTGGGTGCCATCGATCAAAGCTCACCAGCGCGCCATCGCAGAACAAATGCGGGAAGATTCGAACACACGACTGTAGTCGAAAGTTGCCCGGAACCTAACGAAGAAATCAGCCGGTGGCGGACAGACTTCGATGAGCAAGTCACTTATTTGGATGCCATGCGCAATGCGAAGAGCTTTGACAAGGTCGTCTGGCGAGACGGGAGGCCGGTCACCGTTGATGGTTACCATCAGCACTTTTCCGGCAAACTGGTCGTCAAGCGCCGCCATGCCACTGTTGAGCGACAGCACGCAGCGACCGAAGGTAGGACGGACCTCAAGATCTCTGGCTTGGAGATCCGCGTTGACCGGCGACATGATAGTGAGCTTGAGTACAAGGACTAAAGGAGGGGGATTTGGGGGAACAGGAGTAGGAATCAAGATTCCAGAGGTGGGGGAGGGGCGGGAGATTGGGGATGAAAAGGTAGCTTCAATTTCGAACACACGCCAATATGCTCTTGGCGCGCAAGCACACAAAAACACCGGTGGCGCCCACATGTCGGCCTAAGAGTCCTTATTCTTTCTTTTTTGGAGAGCCCGGCCTTTTTTGAGGATCTTTTGAGAGCCCGGCCTGAGAGTCATAATTGACCTGTTTGGCATTGCGTTACTACTCGGCCCATATTCAACTACACCTCACTGGCCCAAACAAGTGTACATCATCGAAAAGACACCGAGCTCAAATTATATAACTTGAAAAAAGGAGATACACTCTGAACACTGGAGAATGGTGATGCCCTCATTTATCCCACCAGTAGTTTGAGACAATAAACAGTTCGAAACAACGATATATACAACATTCAAACGCTGACTAGTGACTACTACTGACATAAACAACAAGACATGATAGTTCATAAGAAGTCTTGCTACACCACCAAAACACACCCATCTACAGCGCTCAGACTCTCATGATCCAGACAAGAATGACATTCTAAACAGAGCCAACTATTACATAGCAAGAGTGACATAGACGAGGATGACCAAATGACAAGGAATATGCATAACAAAAGAAAGAACTACCCATCCAAAACAAGCAGCAAAGACAACAAAGTCATTTGAAGAGATGATCCAACACCATCATAATTTGCAGCTCCGCTTCAGCGACCAATGATCCGGAGACACCGGTACTCCACCCTTTCGACGCAACAGCCCAATTACCTATCAACCTGAAGGCTTGAACCACATCACTTTGTCATTCTCACCTTCTTTTGGTTGCAGGCTGTATCATTGACAATCAGGGGAGTTTGCTCCCAAACTCCTCGGGCTTGCCGTATAGACACAGTTTTCCATAGCAAACAGAGCCTCTCTGCCATCAAGGTCCTTGCCAGCGATGATCTCCTGGTTAATCGGATAATTGAGTCTGAGAAACAGAGAGTGTGAACCAAGGCTGTTTACCCGCCTCCAACTAAAAAATCCTGAAGGCCCCAACAAGCTGGTATCCTGCTCATAGACGTAAGAGTCACTGTTCGGATACTCACGTATTTCACGGTGCTTGTATACAATGGGGTTTTTGCAATATAACTTTTCCGGCTCATGTGTCCGAATGATCATCAGTCTTTTGTCATCGTCTGATGAGCGAGGAACCAGTTGTGCTTCCCTATTTTTGGCAAAGGTGGTGTGATTACAAAGGGCAGTAACTATAGGGACACTGCATCATATCAAAAAGGACAGACATTGTTAATGTAAGATCAACGTTGTTCAGAGTATGAGTAGGATAATGCAAGAAACATCATTGTTAATGTAAGATTAACATTGTTAATGTAAGATCAGGATTGATATGTCCATGTTGGATCTGGGAGGAAAATACAGGTAAATGTATACTGGGTTCGAAAATATAGAAGTGCCATGCATGGTTATACTCATGTTATATCACAATTGATTCTTCACAGGAAACTACCATGTCATGCATGTTATGGAATCATGTTCTGTCCTCGCAAACAAATTCTTCAAGGTAACTAATAGACCATGCATTGTTATATACTCGTGTTCTGTGGGCAAATTTTTTGTGAGGATATTATTCTAGCCATTGATTGCCGAAGGGCGAATATAGGTATGTACACATGTTAATCATTACATGATTTCACTACTTCCAAATATAGAGTTCTCCATATGCACATTTACTTCCCTAATGTATGGTTAGATGAAACCAACAGTGTCGTGCATGTTTCTACATCATGAAAATGAGGAAACTAACATGGCCATCGATACACACTCATATTTAGTAGTAGTATATAGATTACTGTAAAATAAGGAGAATATTCATATATTCCTAACCGTTTGATTATTTAGGGGTACAAATTGGCTGTAATGACATGATCACAATCGCATGAATTAACTCATTCCAAATATAGCTAATTTACGGCTTCTCTAATACACTGCCATAGTTCTACTCAAATTCTGCTCAAACGGGGATATGTCAATCATCACAAAAAGTTCAAACAGTGTCATGGCGTCATCATTAACAAGAGATGGAAACAACTTACACGCACCGTCCCAGCAATACGTGGTGCCATCTACTTTGTCGATCGCGTAGATGATCATTGTGTTCAATAGCATCACAGAAGTGTGTATCAGCTTTGACGATGATCCACTGCGAGCTGAGTTGTCTCCAACTAAAGAAGGCACCAGCGTAAAGATAGGCGAGTCCATGGTCGAACAAGGCAATTAGCTTGAAGTCTGCGTAATTCGCATGTCGTGTGGGCACTTGGCAGATTACAATCTTCTGCAAAACAAGGTCCGTTCAACTGACGTGGTAATCTAGATGACTAGGACCGCGATGGTAAAACTCTATATAATCCAACGGAGGAAGGATAATCTCATGGGAGGTCTGGAAGTTCACGAGCACCAACTTTTTACTGTCTTATCTGAAGGCAGCCATCCAGTGGGAGTTCATGTCAACCCAGTACATACCTACCAAGAAATTTTGGGCGATGGTGATCGGATCAAAGTCGAGGGAAATGATGTACGATGACCCACTACATACCTGCAAAGAAGTTTCGGCTAATGGAGATCGGATTGAAGTCGAGGGGCATCATGTACGCCTCCATATCATGGTGAGCTAATCCCGCAAGACCAGATAGGAGCAAGCAGGGTGTCTTGAAAAGCTTTGGCCTCGCTTCTATGATGGCCGTGTGCATGCCCCTCGAGCATGCAGCCAGCCGCAGGGCGCTCAACATATCCATACACGAACAACAGAGGTCGAGGACGTCACTGGGGAGATTGCTCTAATCGCGACTCATGTGGATCCTACGCGGTTCGCGTTCGGCCCTGGTGGAGTTTGGAAGGTGGGGTTTTTGGGGGCTTGATTTACAGGGGAGAAGGCTATCGGTGCTGGAGCGGCTAGCAAGGGAATAGTGGTACTAGGGAAGGCGAGTGAGGCGAGGATATGCGGGGGCACAGTGAGATAATGAAGAGTGACCTTAGGGTCTCCGCCGAGATGGAGATGGAGATGGAGTGGTGCTAGGGGAGAGGGATACGAGGGGAGGCATGCTATACATCGGCGGTGACAGTGACTGCACAGTGCACAAGGTGAGGCTGACTTTGGTAACCCGGACACGCCGCCTGGACTGGTGTCACCTCGGGCGCAGGGTCTTGTCACTTCACTATGAGGACCGGATGAATAATAGTATTTTGACCATCAAGTGTACCACAGTTGTATTACTACTACTAGTAGGAGTAGTAGGAACATGAGTACACTCCCGTGCTAGCATGCCTCTGGGTTCACTTCATCCTCCAGCTATCATCCATATTGCAAGCAGAACCAAATTCTCGTGCAGGCGGAAGCGCGAAGAAGGACTTTTCTTTTTTGAGGATAACTGCATATTCCTTAACCATAGTAGGAACATGAGTAGTACTCCCTCCGGTCCTCTTTCGTCTGTGCATAACTTTTTCAGTATTTCTCTAACTAGTCTGCGTATATAGACTTTTGCATGTGCCCATTTCCCTCCATGCCCCACATTCACAACATTAATTAGCGTACGCATGAGCAGCTGCAGCCCCACTCTAGCCAATAAACTGTAGCATGCAAGTGGGCCACTCTGTGCGCGTGGGAGAGAGAAAAGGCAACCGAAGAGCCCGTCCAATCCATTGCATGCAGCAGACAAACCACCGCACCTCTCCTCATGCATGCGCATAACTTCTCCCATTTATTTCTCCATCGGGAACCGATTTCCTTGGCTTTTTCACTACTCCTTGATCTTCATTTGCATCCAAACCACACTGCATTCACATTGTTTTAACCTCTTCACATCCTTCTGGAGTAATTCTGAAGCCCCTATAAATAATCATCTTCTTCAGTTAGATTAGCCATCTAATCCTAATTCTCCAAACCATAGCCCTCCGGTCCAAGGGTTCCAAATGGCGAAAGAGATCGAGATGCCGGTTTTTAGCGTCCAACATGTCCTCGTCGAAGGCTCGTTGAGCATAGTTGCCAGTCACCGACCACCCGTGGGTTGTTCGGAAGTGGATCAACAATGTATCCAACTCCCTCCAAAAGGTGGAGATGAATGTCATCGGTCTCGACACAGAGTACACGGAGCGTGCCACTGAGAAGATCCAACGCGCCGTTGTCCTTCATTTTTGCCTCGAAGATGATGTTTTGGTCTACCACATCATACATGCGCCCTCCATACCAGGTGAGCTTCACGATTTCTTGTCTCAGGAGGACATATACTTCTGTGGGGCAGCCATCGCAGGGGACAAACATAAGTTGGAGCCGTACAACCTTGATTTGAAAATCATCGCTGACCTACAAACCAGAATAAAAATTCCTGTAGAAGATTATGATAAACCGACACCATCCCTATTCGACATAGCAAATTTTGTGCTAGGAACAAATCTTCAAAAGGGTGATGAGACGCTGGCATTAAGGTCGTCTGGATGGGAGAATTATCCCTTGACGTACGAGCGGATAAAATATGCTGCCCTCGATGCCCGTGTGAGTTTCGAGATAGCTGCAAGGTCCAGAGAGCTTGTTGTGAAGCCGTCTCCCACAGAAAATGAGAACAAGAATAAGAAGAAGAAGAAGAAGAAGAAGAAGAAGAAGAAGAAGAAGAAGAAGAAGAAGAAGAAGAAGAAGAAGAAGAAGAAGAAGATGCTGCACCAGCAGTAGGGCATTATGGATGGATGAACTATTTCCTCTCTTGTAAAAAAAATTCCCTCTCTATGTATATTGATATAGATGGACTATTTCGATGGTGTGCATGTCTTTGGAACAAGTAGTAGCATGGGTCCGCTTGACTATAAGGAACTATTATCCGCCTAGCTTTCTCCACTACTCCTTCTAGTGATCGGTATGCAATGCATGTGTCCGTAGACATGACAGCTTGTCCATGGAAGTTCAACTACGGCGACCATCACGTTTCATCCACAGCCACTCGCGATTCCCATGACACCGCTCCAACCACGGCACCACGTCCCCCGACGTGCGCCTCACCCCTCTCGTTCGCACCGCCCCTCTGCCTTTGTGTGCATGACATGTGGGCCACCTTAAATGCAGCGAGCATCAAGTTTCTACCACAGCCACACGCGATTCCCATGACGCCGCACGAACCCATGACACCACACGTCCCGCACCATCGAATTTTCATCCAGCAGCTGTGACACATTTTGTCCTGAGAATCGGTCCTCAGCTGGAGTACTTCTGTACTATAGGTAGTACCCGCCGATGTGGCCATCTACGCCTTGTAACGCCCCGACGCCCAGCTGTGGCACCCTCGCCACGGCCACGCCACCACCGGCCGGTTCATCTCGAACAAGTGAGTCGCGAACCACACCACCACCATGAGAATTATATGTGGGCCAGCCGCATTTAAGGTCTGCATATCATTGACTCATAGGCCGGGCACTAAGCCACTGAAGTTTAGTCCCGTGGGCCCCGAGAGGGGAATGTAACTCTTGCGGCAGGCCTTGTGGTGCTCCTGTAGTACGAGCTCATGCCAAACCCGGAATTTGTTTCTTACTACTACCAACTACTAGTAAGGTACACGTGCATTGCATGCATGAGATTCTGGTGGTTTGTGCATTATGCTTCTACATGTGGAGTCTTCTAGATTCTACATGTGGCAAAATCTGGTGGAATGTAGATGATATCCAACGGCCAGTAATGCTCAGATTTGCCATCTTTGTATCATCGGATTGGCTTCATCCAATGACCAACTTTCAAAGTTATGGTTTGGTTTGCAGCCTAAGGTTGCCACGCCTAAGCTTAGGCGTGCCGGCATGTGTTTGGTTCATTGCTACACTTGTGGCTTGCCACACTTTTCTAGCTACATGGTCCACATGTCATAGACTCAACTTCTTGCCAAATCTTGCCACACTTGTGGTGGCCATTTTGTTAGCCACATTTTTTGTGGCAGACACACTTTGCCTAAGCTTAGTTGTGGCAAAGTTAGTCATGAATGAAGTTCAACCATGGAGTCTTCTAGATTCTACATGTGGCAGAATCTGGTGGAATGTAGATGATATCCAACGGCCAGTAGTGCTCGGATTTGCCATCTTTGTACCGTCGGATTGGCTTCATCCAACGACCAACTTTCAAAGTTATGGTTTGGTTTGCAGCCTAAGGTTGCCACGCCTAAGCTTAGGCATGCCACAAGTGTGTTTGGTTGCGTTCTCGTCTCAGCATAGTTGTTCCCTCTTCATGCATGCTCAACTCAACACCCCTCTTCATGTATGCTCTCTTCATGCATGCTTCTAGTGTATTTGTGCTAATCTAGTGTGGACTCATGCACCCTCCATACACTCTACCAAACACCCAAAAATGGGTCGAGAAGGGAACTCTTGGGATCATGCACCCTTCATACACCCTACCAAACACACCAGGCATGTGTTTGGTTCATTGCTACACTTGTGGCTTGCCACACTTTTCTAGCTACATGGTCCACATGTCATAGACTCAACTTCTTGCCAAATCTTGCCACACTTGTGGTGGCCATTTTGTTAGCCACATTTTTTGTTTCAGACACACTTTGCCTAAGCTTAGTTGTGGCAAAGTTAGTCATGAATGAAGTTCAACCATGGAGTCTTCTAGATTCTACATGTGGCAGAATCTGGTGGAATGTAGATGATATCCAACGGCCAGTAGTGCTCGGATTTGCCATCTTTGTACCGTCGGATTGGCTTCATCCAACGACCAACTTTCAAAGTTATTCACACACTATATAGGGGGTATAGATATAGATGTGCCGGCCCGTTGCAATGGATCCAAAGTATATCTGTTTAGTGGAGTGCACTCTAAACACATTATCTATTTATTTTTCTCTAACCTTTCGTAGCCATGCAACCAAGCCACATAAGCTTCATGGGTGCCCCCCACATCATATTATTCATACTACGTTGACAGAAAAAAAGATAAATCACCCAAAACAAGATCTTCCCGTTTTTTGTTCCTACGATGTTGTGCCGTGCACGTACCTACTAGTTGTATAGTGGTAGTACTAGTTGTATAGTACAAACTTGGTACTAGTAGGAGCAGAGTAGTACGGAATGCTCCTACTCTATCAACGAGCCCCATCTGACACCAAATTTCTTGGCTTCCGTGCTACAGCTAGATCTTCCCCTCGTTTCTGTTTTCCAACCCGGCGGCGGGCGGGGTGCGGTTTGCCAATAGTCGGTTTGCTCAACGGCGGTCCCACATGAAAGTGAAAATGCTAGGCAACACGCCTTCCCTAAGCTATGTGTCGTGCCGGACGGGCCGTGGAGTACTCCCGATTCCCGGGCGTGTGTGGGGGGAGTGCGACGCGAACGCGGCAGGCCTTTTCCTTTTACTAGCAATGTGCCCGTGCGTTGCGACGGATCCAAAGTAGTAGAATAGTAGTACTTGTTCACAAACTTGAAAGAAATCACTCTTGTTTTGATATACTCCTAATATATTACTCCCTCCGTTCCTAAATATTTGACTTTTTAGAGATTTCAAATGGACTATCACATACGGATTATATAGACATATTTTGAAGTGTAGATTCACTCATTTGCTCCGTATGTAGTCACTTATTGAAATCTCTAGAAAGACAAATATTTAGGAATGGAGGGAGTACTTTTCACTCAAAATATATTTCTCAGGCTGTTTTGATGAGGTGAGGGAGGGATGTGGTTGCTTTCAAGTTAATAAGGGGTTTTCTGCAAATTGGAGCAGAGAAGTGGGCTATTGTTGCAAAAATGCCACAACTTACCTCACAGCCGTTAGATGCAGATCTAATGGTCAGAAACGACGGATGGCAGACACACCACCATCACCAACTGAGTCTTTTATAGGAGTATATATTTCTCAGGCTGTTTTGATGAGGTGAGGGAGGGATGTGGTTGCTTTCAAGATAATAAGGGGTTTTCTGCAAATTGGAGCAGAGAAGTGGGCTATTGTTGCAAAAATGCCACAACTTACCTCACAGCCGTTAGATGCAGATCTAATGGTCAGAAACGACGGATGGCAGACACACCACCATCACCAACTGAGTCTTTATAGGAGTAGGAGTAGAGAAACATGTATAAATTGTAACATTTTGGTTCTGCTCCTTGGCACGATCGATAGATAGAAATAACGATTGGAAACGCTAGGGCGGGGCTATTTCCGCCAGATAAGCAGGGTACGTAGTAGCTAGGTTGGCGCATCGTCGGTTTGGTCACACGCGGTCCGACATGTTCTAGTGTTTCTAGCAAGATGCCCGCACGTTGCATGAAATTGATGGAAGAGGTAAGAACAACTGATAAATTCACGGATGGAGTACTAGTTACAGTGATGCATATAATTAAGCAAAGGGATCGCACATGTCGGTATTGACTGGAACGAGAATGCAACACCACAATAAGAATTAAGGCCACGATGATGATGCGATCGCAGTGGTGGTTACAGAAGGCAAGAAGAAAGATGCATCCATCAACGTACGACCTCCTCCTCCTCAACTTAGTGCGCCGGGCCACCGACCGGCGGCTAAGGAGCGGCGGCTTTTGTGGCGAGGTCGAGGTGCTTCTCAGCAAAGGCATCCAAGGCTTCCAGCCGGTTGAGGAAGGCCAACGTCGTAGCGTCCTCACTGGCCTTGTAGATACCTATGTACACGATTTGCTCGTACACGTGGATGTGTAGGTCGACGAATTCTTGCAGGGCGAGGCGCCTCGCGGCGAGCGCGACCTCCAGGTGGACATTCTTCGTGGCGTCGGCGGGCAGTCGCAGGGCCACCAGTGCTTGAAAGAGGTTCCGGCCATGGAGGCCGATTAGGGTGGCAGGCAATGAGGAGCCCGGGCGCGCGGGCTGGAGGAGTACGGCGATGTCGTCCGCGAGCTTCTTGAGGACGGTGAACTTGTTGGTGGTGGCAACGATCATCTGGTCCAACTGAGAGTCGTAGTTGGCGTCGACGGCGGCCATCCACCAGCCGGTCTCCAACACCGTCTGGAGACGATCCTCGGCGCCATGCCGCAGGCCGACGTCGTGGACCATCTGGCACAGCCGCTGGCCGCTCGCGCACATCGCCGCCATGGGTCTGGAGTGAGCTCTTTTGCGCTTAGTGTAGGTGCTTAGGCAATGCTTAGGTGCGTACGATGTGGAGATGCATTGGAATGGAGGGACGCCTTTATATGAGGGCAAACCGTGTTGCATTCACACGTGCAGCCTCTTTTCCCGTTCCTCCTCCCATTACTTCCCTCATGCATTAATTGAAGGAGGATGCATTGGTTGTTCAACATTTTGGGAACCGCTACTCCCTCGCTCGTCCGCATTAAAGCTGTATCGGGAACTGTGCCACCCGTTGTCAAATCGAATAGTACTGCGCCACCCACTGCACGCCTGTCTGAACATGCCTCCTCGCCTCCATCAAACCCCTCAGTTAAACCCGCATGCAAACCGAGAAACCTACTCCAGCCACACGTCCGTTCATGAGCGGGCCGGAATTAAACGCAACACCGGCTGAGCTCCTCCCGTCCGCCCTCAGTTTAAACGAGGCCAGACGCCGGCCAAGCTCCTACAATTCGCCCTCTATTTACACGAGGCCCGACAGACAGCGGGCAAGAATCACACCCCTCCGCCGCCCCCCATCTCCGCCTTCACCATTTTCTCCACTCTTCCGATGGCTTCCGAGGAGCTGTTCTCCGGCATATTACCCGACTGGGTGTACCGCCGAGCCCTCCAGATACGGGCGAGGCCGCTCGGTGCTTCACCAACCTCGCTTGGCCCGACGGAACCAGTTGCCTCCCCAAGCAGGCGCGTGGTTCAGCAACTCACCGCTCCAGTTCAGCTCGATGAGGAGTGGCGAGTTGCTCCATGCTAGCACGGTGGCGAGCACACCGGTATGGGCGTCGTACCGCGCCTCCCATGTCTGTGGGCGCGCCTCCTGTGCCTGCGGCAGCGCCATGCAGGTAGAGGCAGAAGACGGGTGCGTGGACAGCGACGAGTCGGTGGCCAGCTTCTCCCTGTCCGCCGCCATCATCAAGGAGAAGTAGAACATGGGAGGCCGCCGCCACTTGGGTCCCATGAAGGCCACCGCCGAGGTGACGACTGCACATTCAGGTGGTTTATTTGCTTCTTCGTCTCTTTCGAGGACCTTCGTCGACCCCACAAAGTGTGTGCCGAACATGAGGAAGACAAAGGGATCCGCGAGCGGCCATTTATATTATGTACTCCCTCTCCAGCTGGCGGGAAATTTTTGTTCTAAGAATGGATAAATTGTATGTATCTATAACTAAAATAAGTCCAGATACATCCATTTCTAGGACAAGTATTTCCGGACGGAGGGAGTATTAATTATACCAAGATAGCCGGATTGGCACTGCTTAGTTCATGTAAATGTAATGAAATCCATCATGTTTATATGAAGATCCGACTTTTTATATGAAATCCTTCATGATTATATGAAATCAGTCTGTGTTTGCATGAATTTCATTTGGTTGGTTTGAGTTGTGAAAATGTATGCCGCTGGCGTTTGATGTCGTCCTCTGCGGAAGGAAACAGGAGGAAATTTGCCGGCTGTCGTTGGAGATGCTCTTATGCTGGAAATAATAGAGTGACATCCAATCCATTTGAGTTAATTGCGTGTATGATTGTCCCTCTATAAAAAGTTAATTGCATGTACAGTGTACACGTGACTTGCAGGGTGGCTACAGCTTCGTACAGAAAGTTAAAAAGAAACAAGTCCATCCTTAATCTTGTATTCTAAGTACTCTGTGGGTTCCACTGTCAGTACAGTAGCGAAAGAAGTATATATTAAATAAGTAATATATAATATAAAAATCTAAAGTTAAAGACAGAATTCGAACTCATGTCATCGCGTTGCGAGCATCCGGCGCTAACCAGTCCAGCACATTTTTGTTGTAGACCATGCTGCTGATATATCTCCATGTCTACTCTTATACTCCATCCGTTCCTAAATATTTGTCTTTTTCAGATTTCAAATGGACTACCACATACGGATGTGTATGTAGACATATTTTAGAGTGTAGATTCACTCATTTTGCTCCATATGTAGTCACTTGTTGAAATCTCTAAAAAGACAAATATTTAGGAACGGAGGGAGTAGAAAACAGAGTTGGTGATGATGGTGTGCGTGCCATCCTGCAATATAGGCCGTCGGATTTATATCTAACGGATAGGAAGAAAACTATGGCAATTTTGCAAAAATATACCCACACCCCTCTCCACGTTCGCAAATACGGCTTCCCTCGTTCATCCTTTTCTCTTACAAGATAAACTACTGATACAAATGCATCTTGATGTTCCGTGCAACGCACGGGCATCTAGCTAGTTTCTTTTAAAATAGTTACTGCGATAATTGGGTTGAAGTGATATATTTTATGTCTGCCCCGAATGATTTCGGATTCACTAGTAGTAACAAAGAAAAGGTTGCCTTGTTAATTAACAGAAAACAGGGTGAAAACTATCACATGAGGCCGGTAAAAACGAGGCACACTGGGTTCAGCGTCATCATCACTACAGCTGTGCGCGCGTGAGAAGTCTACATATTGAGGGTGCTACTAAGCGAGGCAGAGAGACACAATGTTCGAGAGAGAAACCAATTGACGGATTACGATCAGATTGAGTTGTCACCCTTCTGCTGTCATTGTTGGGGTGGGGGGAGGGGGAGGGAGAGAAAGACGTATCGAGAGTGTGCGCGGTAGGCACAGAGGCACAACTAGCGAGTGTGTGTGTATGTGTGTGTGTGTGTTTGAAAGAGGAGTAGATAGATTACTATCAAGATCGAGGTGCCACCCTACTCCTTCGGTGTCGGGTAGTGTGTGTTCGTGTGTGTTTGAGAGAGAAGCCAGTCGATAGATTAGTATCAAGATCGAGGTGTCACCCTACTCCTTCGGTGTTGGGAAGTGTGTGTGTGTGGGTGTGGGTGTGTGGGGGGGGGGGGCAGTGACACTTACATATCCCTACTCTTATAAAAACAGAGTTGGTGATGATGGTGTTCCTGCCATCCTGCAATATAGGCCATCCGATTTATACCCGACGGATAGGAAGGAAACTATGGCAATTTTGCAAAAAGATACCCACACCCCTCTCCGCATTTGCAAATAAGGCATTCCCTCGTTCATCCTTTCTCCCACAAGATAAACTACTCATACAAATGCATCTTGATGTTCGGTGCAACGCATGGGCATCTTGCTAGTAGGGAGAAGGAGTTTGTGTGACACATATCTAGCTATATTAAGGGATAGGTAGATAGCATTTGTGCGAGGCATACTTAAAGCATCACGAAGATAAACAAAATTGTGTGCATGCAAGTGCCGGAAAAAATGAAGCGAGAAACAATGTGTGGGGGAGAGAGAGAGTGTAATCTCAAAACAAAAGGTGCTCTGCTGGAGTCCCATTGTATGTATTCATATGGTTCCGGAACTCGAGTTAACCTTAGGCATATGTGTGAGAGACATTATTATACTTTGAGACATTAGTGGTTGTGGGTGGGCGGAATTAAAGGGGTGGGCGTGTTCGACAGAGAGAGCGTGTGTGTTTCTGTGTGAGAGACTTGTAGGACGGGGTAGAAAGACGAATTCTAACCTTGACGGAGGGAGAGAAATACACGAAGTGCGCGTGTGTGATTCCGATGACCACAGGGAAATGAGATATGTATGCGTGTGAGAGAGATTGCACAATTCATTCACGTATCACTATCTAGCGATCGTGGACGTGCATCGCTTGAACATAAATCAATATCTACTTCGTATCGTGGCCAAAGGTACAATATCGATTCAACGCTATAAAGATTGGACACTCACATATCACATTTTTTCTATTTAAATAAACCTTTTCAGTTGTGCATGCCAAAGTTACAGTGATGTTTCTTCAAACAACCAATGTAGCTATCATGTACATGCACCATTGTTACTCTTGCATTCAAAATCATTAGTCTTGGATGATTTAAGGTTCTATTATGAAGTAATATATGTAATATTCATATATGAATTCAACGGGTACGCAATTTATGAAATGGAGGCTATGTAATCATATGAGGTAACACTTTTAAGTAGCGGACTACAATATCCATTTCTTTTGTGCGCCTCTACACTAACACGTCAATGCATTATGTTTAAAGTAAATAACCAATTGCACTAAATTATCTATTTACACGAGAAATACATAGGCTGAGCGTTTGATCCCTTTTTTGTGAACGCGCCACTACACCCGTACGATTGGCCGCGCCCGTGTCAACGTCCAAGTTATCGGCGCATCATCCCGAGTTATTGTCTTTTTTCTGGGGTGGACACACCAGTTATTAACTGCTGACGCGTGCCCCGTGTACACAGTCTCGCATGACCTTCCCGCTAGCACGGTCCAAAATTAGTTGAAACTGGATACGAACGATCCCGCGGGCGGCAAAATCTCCCGCCTCCTTCTAAAATTTCCGCCACCTTAGTCTTTAGCATGCGAAATTCCCCTTTTGTCCTTGGTGCACGGAGACCAACAGTTACAATACCGCCCTCATCTACATAATAGGTCGGGGCTGCTTTGGTAACTTCCGGTTCCCCCCACTACACGGCACCCCCATTTCCTCTCCCCCTCCCGCAAAAACGACTAACTCCACAGCACCAGAGCATCTCACATCACGCCGTCCGTACTTCATCGGCCTTTCTCCCCTCCCCTCTCGAAACCCTAGACTGCTCATCCACCGGCGTACCAGAGCCCATTCACTGCCAGCGGCGTCCACCTCGCCGGATCTGCTTCTGCGGCCGCATCTACCCCTCCCACCTCCCCTAGAAACAAGTAGACTGCTCATCCACCACTGTACCACAGCCCATTCAGTGCCGGCCTTGTCCACGCGCCGGATCTGCTTCGCCGGTACTCTCGTCAACCGCAGCGCATCTGCAGCGGCTCATTCGTACTCCCCACCGGAGACGCTTCGTCCACACCCCCCGGAGCCGCCCCACCGACGCCCCCGTCGACGGCCTCTGATCCTCTTCGCCGACACCTTCCTCAACCCTACCGGAGCCGCTTCGCCGACAACATCGTCAACCCCACCGGAGTAGCTTCGCCTATACCATTTTCAACCCTACCGGGGCCGCTTTGCCAACTCACAAGTCCACGGCCTCAGATCCGCTTCCTCGCACCCTCATCCAACCTACCGGAGCAGCTTCTGACGCCCCGTCCACGGCCGCAGATCCGCATCGTCGACACCATCCTTAACCCAACCACCGGAGCAGCTTCACCTACGCCCTCGTCCACGGCCACAGATCCGCTTCGCCCACACCGTAGTCCACCCTACCGGAGCCGCTCCACAAACACCCTACTCGACGGTTCTAGATCTCCTTACCGGACCCCGACAGCCAGCGCAGCGTCATCACCCTTGACGTTTCTAACCTGATTCCCACCGTCTGGCAAGATGCCAAGCACCCGCCACGGCCTAGGTACTTGTCACCTTTAAACCCGTCCAGCATCACCTGCCCGATGTACTTCAAATATACTAACAGGTCGCTGTTACCTGTTATGCAGCTGGCAAAAACTACAAGGACGATGTTTCTTCTGGATCTAACAGCTTGGCCAACCAAGATCCTGGACCGAGGCATTGCTATGATCTTGTAAGCGTGTCTCTCTCTCTTGTATTGTTCTGTGCCTGCCAGCGTGCTTTGCTAGGATTTTCGACCAGTAATCCCTTTGTGCAGACAATGATTTCTACTACTGGCTGCTAAATTAGATATGTAGATGTCATACATGATACTACCTCGTACCTCCGTTCCTAAATATAAGTCTTTCTAGAGATTCCACTATAGGCTACATACGGAGCAAAATGAGTGAATCTACACTCGAAAATGCATCTATATACATCTGTATGTGGTCCATACTGGAATCTCTACATAGACATATATTTAGGAACAGAGGCAGTACATTACACAAAATCGTAGGTGGCATGTAGGAATTCCAGTACACTACATTAGGCTCCCTTAGAGTGCCTGCTAGTCCAGCACACAGAGTCATGGCTAGTTTATGCTACGCACACAATCATTAATTGGTGGTTTAAATATGCGCAAGGGATATGCAATGTATTATCATGTAGAGATGTCTGAAATTAGCCGTGCCAACTTGCAGATTGGGTTACACAATGAAAAAGTACAAGATGTATGTGGCAATTTCATGGAACATCGCAAAAAAAGGAGAGCTAGCGGTGAGCCTATATAGTGTGCTATGGTTTATCACTCCTCCATTGCAATCATCGTGACATGTTATTTGTATGTCAGTTCTATTGGCCAAGTTTCTTAGGGACAATTATTACGAGTTATCCTAAGAAAATAAGCACCTGTGAATATAAGCTCCATGTAATAAGCCAACCAGTTCTTTTCATTGCGTTTTCAGCTTATCTTTGGTATGATAAGTGAAAAGTCTAGATTGCATTATATTTTTTCATTTTGCTGCCCATATGAAAATTAATTTGACTTGCAAACATCACAAATTGAACCTAGTGCCGTAATTAATATGATAGGAAAACAGAACATCACTATTTGCTCAAAATGCAAATACAAAGATACCATCTACTTGGCACAATCTACTTTGGTCAATGTTTTCCATAGAGATTCCATTGCCTAATTTAAACCAAAAATGCATGACCCACATTTAAATGAAGAACAATTATTTATTGAAATTCGATGGTCCAAGTGGCTGGTTATTGTCATATAGCAGCACCACATGAAAGCATCATATAGCAGCAGCAGCTCATAGCAACTCATCATACAGCAGCAGTAGCAGCAGCAGTGTGTAATTCATCATATACCAGCAGCAGCTCATATCAATTCATCATATAGCAGCAGCAGGAGCAACTCATAGCAATTCATCATATAGCAGCAACAGGAACAACTCATATCAATTCATCATATAGCAGCAGCAGGAGCAGCTCATAGCAATTCATCATATAGCAGCAGCAGGAGCAGCTCATAGTAATTCATCATATAGCATCAGCAGGAGCAGCTCATAGCAATTCATCATATAGCAGCACAGGAGCAGCTTATAGCAACTCATCATATAGCAGCAACAACTCATAGCAATTCATCATATAGCAGCAGCAACAACTCATAGCAATTCATCATATAGCAGCAACAGCTCATAGCAATTCATCGTATAGCAGCAGCAGGAGCAGCTCATAGCAATGCATCATATAGTAGCAGTAGAAGCAGCTCATAGCAATTCATCGCATAGTGGATCAGAATGAAAATTTGGCAAAAAATCAGAGGAGATCCTCACCTTGTTGGATGAGCTCATCCTCCAATAGCATCTCAAGGCCACGACCTGGGAGGTGGGGAGGGGGAATAAGGTGCCTTATGCCGCAGTGTGGCATCAACCATAGTTGTGCAGCGCCTGCCAGAGTAGAGCGTTAGATGAACCACAGTGGAGCAGCCGCTAGAGACCATGAGAATGAGGGGCGACACCAGAGGGAGGAGCAGCCCGGGAGATTTGCCCCTACCCGCCGGCCATGTAGCCTAGCTGGACAGAGCGTCGTCAAGGACCAGGCCAGATGGGATCATTGGCGACGGCTTGCTGGAGGAACTCTAGTGCTGCAGGGAGGGGATCAAGGTAGAGGGAAAGGGGAGAGGAGATGCAAGTGGGCAGGGCAATGAACGCTTGCGTGTTTGTTTTTACTTGAGGGTGAGGTGTGACGCGGGCGTCACCAGTTGCATTTTGAGTGTAATATAGGCAGACAACAGAGTCATTTCACTATTCCCCTTCCCTTCAATTTTTAGTGAGGTTCTACCCGAAACACCCCCCTCCAAAGCGAAATTAGTTAAGCCCAAGCCCATAACTCAAAAATGACTTCTTTACATCTTTTATGGCTTATTTTGACAATAAGCCCTGAAAAGGCGGAATAGAACTGGCCCTTAACCTGCAATTCAATTGTGCGTGCAATGATGAATCACTCCTGCCTGCTATAGTGTACATTTAGGCATCATCATACATGGCATAACCTAATACATGTGCATTCCATTGTAGAATCTGGAATATGCAATGTTTATGTTAGTTCATACGTTGCACATGATGTTTAAATGCCCCTTAAATCTGGTCAGTCAAGTGATGGTCTTTAAGCCTCCTTCTTTGCTTCTTTTCTTGATATGTAAGATTTGCTCACACATCTGTTCAATTGCTTGTTTGCATCAGCCAGCCATACTAGGACTGTTTGCTTTGATTACTTGTTGTTCTTGACCTAACACTCTAACAGAGCTTGTCAACGATTTAAACACTAAGGGCTGCTGTAGTGGGGCCTTTTCTAACTCATAGGTGACATAAAGGTTTGGCTGTACACTAAAGTAGGCTCTCCAAGAGTACCTGGAGATCCAGTTCGAAGGTATGCCTAGTTTTTACATAGTGCAGACATAGTAAATGCTCATTTCATTGTGTGCAAGTGCAAGAGATGCGGCATGTTTCATTATGTGGTGTTGTTTTGTTATAATCTCATCCTTTTGTGTTCACAGACTGGAAAGTATGCATATTTATCTTCCAAGGAGACGAGTAACTAGTTTGTGTCACCTTGCAGAGGGGGTGCAATGAAGATAAGATTGAGGATTTCCAAGTACAAGATGTTAGGAAGGAGCCTTGCAAGAGAAGTAGGAGCTGCGCTGAGCCTCTTCAACCTGTTAAGGTAAGTCACTGTATCCAACTCAACAGTTCAATTCCTTGTTTGTTTCAGGCATAGTTAATTTGCTCTTTTCAATTGCTTTATTTGTCCTCAGTTAATGAGATGCCCAAAGAATGATGCCTGATGTTGGGTACTTGTATAACTATTAGTTGACATAATTAAAGGCCTTACCATTTAATTACTCTGCCGAAGTGTGCCTGAAGCTTTGAAGTCTATTAACCAACTATTATTGAATGAGGCTCACAATCTAGTTTATACTAGGCTAATGATTGCATAGTTTTGCTTGCTGTAGTATGTTTGTATGAAATCCTCTGCTGTTCATTATGCTCCCTAAGACTTTAATTGAGCTACAGAATGGCCAACTGCTTGCTTACTTCTACGCAACGTGCTGTCTAAATTTGTAACTTGTCTGTGTTTTGGATTGGGCCCCAACATCATGCTCCTCTGGTGAGCTAAGAGAGATTTCTGTATGCAGGCTGCACAGACTACCTTTTTTATAATTTTTAAAATATCACCTGCTTATGCTTCATGACGTGTAACATTATTGTTAGTCCTGTTTTGCCATGTACAAAATAGTCTGTCTTGCTCGCTTCACTGTTGTAACTATATTTTTGCCCTAGTCATGTGTACTTACAGAAACATTTCAGGATGAAGTGACATCAACACAAAGATCTGCGAGCAGTGCGGCATGGCCGTTACCGAATGATTATGGATTGGAATTGGAATGTGCTGATGTTCTCGAGCATCAACTAGAGGTGGCAAGACAACGTGTACATGATTCTGAACGTACAATCAACAAGTTGAGACTGGGCATGCAGTTATTAGATGAAGGAGTCAAAAAATGAAACAAGACACTGAGGTAACAACGAAAGAATTGGAGATTTTGCAGACTGAAATTTGTGCTATCTAAATCCGGCCAATCCTATTTTCTGAAGAGATTATAGTTCAAATGGTAAGTTATGTTGATGCGCATCCATGATGTATGAGCTGTATTTGCCCAGTGTATGTAATTTGCTGTTTGTGTATGCTTTATTATCACTGGTGCCGAACCATAATGCCCAGTGGGTATAATCGGCTGCAATTTCTTTATTGTATAGTGTAGATTATTCTACGTTTCTATGCCTTAGTCTCTTTATTGTATAGTGTACGTTTTTAGAGGTGATAATATAGAGTAGGATTATTCTTTGAATATGCTATATCATTCAAATGGGGGCCAACTCGCCCAAACTTTGAAGTGACCATGGCCCTCCACAGGCCGTACATTCCATGGGCCATCTATGGGACGGACGATCCCTGGCCTTCTATGGCCGTCGGATTTGTGGGCCTTCTATGGGTTGTCGGATCCATGGGCCTTCTATCGGCTGTCGGATCAATGGGCCTTCTGTGGGCCGTTGGGTCAATGGGCCTTCCACGGGCCGTCTCATCTATGGGCCTTGTACGGGCCGTATAAGGGGCCGTAAACGGGCTAGAGTGGAAATTGTACGTTTTATGGGCTGACCATAATGGGCCATTAATCGGCCGTATTTGATGATGCTATGAAAATGGCCCAACAGATTAACAGGCCACAAACGGGCCGACTATATCCACGGGTTGAATTTGGCCCACAAGCAGAAAAGGCATGTAACGGGCCGTAAGTAAACGAATGCTGGAAATGAGCCCAAGAATAAATGGGCCCTGAGAAGGCCGAAAGATAACATGGGCTGGAAACGGCCCAACGGTATAATGGGCTGTTAATGGGTATAAAGTGATACAATTTTCATTACGGGCCAGTTTTACCATGGGCCGTTAACGGGCCGAGGGTTACTAAGGGCCTCATATGGGCCGAAAGACGTCATGGGCCATACATGGGCCGGAAGTTAAAATGGGCTGGAATTATATTGGATGGCCCAGATGATGCTACTGGGCCTAATTCGGATAGGTCATAAATGGGCCCTGGGTTAGCGGGCTGTAAATGGGCTATATGCGAAGAAGCCGTTAACAGGCTTGCCGTGGGCCGGGCCGCCACCTTTTGACCAAGTTAAACAGGCTGGCCTTTTCACAGGAATGGGCCTCTGTTGGGCCATGCCACGTGTCGACGTATCATAGGCGCTTTGGGTCCAATGAGTGGATGACATCTGTCCCAACGGCGAGCCGACACGTGTTCCCTCCAGCCAATGATGATTTTACACATGGGAAATCCCCATTGGTCGGGGCTGTTAACGAGTTATCGGATCCAAAACCGGGCCCGATAGCTTAACGGCGTTCCGTTACGGTGGATGCCACGTGTCGGTCACCCTTGACGAAAGCACTTCTGTGATGCGCGATTTATCATCATGGAAGTGGACACTTCCGTGATGATAATTTTGGTAATGTCATGGAACACTTCTACGACAGCACAGGTATGACTATCTTGATTCTGTCATAAATTTGTCATGGATGTACATGCATGACAGAAAACATGACCTACTGTGACAAACACGTATCATCACGGAAGTGTATTTTTTTAGTGTGACCAAGTGATGGTAGCTGCAAAATATTCGCAAGAAGACTGTAGTTTAGACAGTCTTACAGATGGCATAGATAAAGAGTAGGCGTTCGATTCGATGTATCAATGTACTTTATCATCGAACTTATCTCCAACCGAACTTGTCAAAATTTGTCATCCCAGGCCTTCAGCTTCAACCTCCGAACCAAGAAGTTGGAGTGTTTCCGGATACCATGTTGGAATGTAATAAACATTCATTATGTCTGGAAACCAGGCAATCCAGTCATATTGCTCAAACAGACAAAATTTGTTTGGGGAGTTATGTTATATTACTATTTAGCATAAGGAACATGTTCCAGGGAAAATAGTTCCATTAAGGGTTCCTTTCCTTGTGTCGGCATTCCAAATTATGCATGCCTAGGCTTTGATCCAAAAGATAGAATTGCGGGCAGCCTATCCCTTCATTGTTAGAAGAATTACATAAATGTAAATAATATGCCGTTGCTTGCCGACCAATTATTCCCTTAAGAACGGTAGCTTTCGGCTTCACCAGTCTGAGGTACAAATCCGAATTACCTGGTTGTAACAATCGCAGGGGTGCTCCCTTTACACCCTAGCCGAACAATAAGGAACGTAGGGTATTGATGCAGCTTGAAGCTATGTCGGTATTTCCCCAAAGAGGAAGGGATGATGCAGCACAACAACGGTAGGTATTTCCCTCAGATGTGAAACCAAGGTTATCGAACCAGTAGGAGAACCAAGCAACACAACGTAAACAGAACCTGCTCACAGATAACAAATCCTCGCAACCCGACGTGTTAAAGGGGTTGTCCATCCCTTCCAGCTATGATGCCTCAAGATAGGAAAATGGACGTGAGATAAATTGTAGTAGATTGATAGATCAAACACCAAATAAAATAAATAAGAATAAATTGCAGCAAGGTATTTCTGTATTTTTAGTTTAATAGATCTGAAAATAAAAGCAAAGGAAAATAGATCACAAAGGCAAATAATATGAGAAAGAGACCCGGGGGCCGTAGGTTTCACTAGTGGCTTCTCTCGAGAAAAATAGCAAACGGTGGGTGAACAAATTACTATTGGACAATTAATAGAACTTCAAATAATCATGACGATATCTAGGCAATGATCATTACATAGGCATCACGTCCAAGATTAGTTGACCGACTCCTGCCTGCATCTACTACTATTACTCCACACATCGACCGCTATCCAACATGCATCTAGTGTATGAAGTTCATGGAGAAATGGAGTAATGCAATAAGAACGATGACATGATGTAGACAAGATCTATCTATGTAGAATCGTTTTATCCTTGGTAGCAACGATACATACGTGTCGGTTCCCCTTCTGTCACTGGGATCAAGAACCGTAAGATCAAACCCACTACAAAGCACCTCTTCCCATTGCAAGATAAATAGATCAAGTTGGCCAAACAAAACCCAAATATCAGAGAAAAAATACGAGGATATAAGAGATCATGCATAAAAGAGATCAAAGAAACTCAAATACTTTCATGGATATAAAAAGATAGATTTGATCATAAACTCAAAGTTCATCGATCCCAACAAACACACCGCAAAAGAATTACATCATATGGATTTCCAAGAGACCATTGTATTGAGAATTAAGAGAGGTAGAGATAGAGAGAGAGAGAGAGAGGAAGCCATCTAGCTACTAACTACGGACCCAAAGGTCTACAAAGAACTACTCACGCATCATCGGAGAGGCACCAATGGAGGTGGTGAACCCCATCCGAGATGGTGTCTAGATTGGATCTGGTGGTTTTGGACTCTGTGGTGGCTGGATGAATATTTCCTTGACTCCCCTAGGGTTTTGGGAATATTGGGGTATTTATATAGCAAAGAGGCGGTCCGGGGGGCACCCGAGGTGGGCACATCCCACCAGGGTGTGCTTGGGCCTCCTGGCGCGCCCTGGTGGGTTGTGCTCTCCTCGGAGTACCCCCCAGGCGCAGCTAGGGCCCATTACGTGTCTTCTGGTCCATAAAAAAATCTGTGTAAAGTTTCGTGGCATTTGGACTCCGTTTGGTATTGATTTTATGCGATGTAAAAAACATGGAAAAACAGCAACTGGCACTTGGCATTATGTCAATAGGTTTGTACCGAAAATGACATAAAATAACTATAAAATGATTATAAAACATCCAAGATTGATAATATAACAATATGGAACAATAAAAAATTCTTGATATGTTGGAGACGTATCAACATCCCCAAGCTGAACTCCTACTCGTCCTCGAGTAGGTAAGTGATAAAAACAGAATTTTTGATGTGGAATGCCGCCTAACATGTCATATCATATTCTTTCTTTATAGCATGGACATTTGGACTTTTATATTGTTCAAAGCAATAGTCTAGTTTTGACATGATAATTTAAATACTCAAGCATATCAACAAGCAACCATGTCTTTCAAAATATCAACGCTAAAATAAGTTATCCCTAGCCCATTATGCTCAATCATTGATCCATTCATGAAACACACTCACATATTAGCTACACCCAATACTCAAGTACGATCATATTGCCTCCTAGTTGGTGCTTTTATAAGAGAATATGGAGACTCAAATTCAAAATAAAAATTGCATAAAGTAAAAGAAAGGCCCTTCGTAGAGGGAAGTAGGGATTTGTAGAGGTGCCAGAGCTCAAAGCAAAAAACTTAGAGATAAAACATTTTGGGAGGTGTATCCTTCCCACCAACGAAAACAACTTAGAGTTCCCAACACTTTCCATGCTTAGATATATCATAGGCGGTTCCCAAACAGAAAATAAAGTTTATTCCTTTTTCAACCATACTTGCACTTTCCATGGCTTGCCGTATCCACGGTTGCCCTCCATACCAACACTTTCCAAGGAATTTATTATTTGACAACATAAAGTAAATTCACTTTTCATTTTGGGACTGGGCATCCCTAATTCCATTGCCTTACTCTCATGCAATGACAAGTGAATAAACACTCATCTTGAGAAAAACACATCCAGCATGGAAAATATTAGCCACCCTCACCGCTCCGCAAGCGAAACGAACACACAAAATATAAGTTTATTTTGAAAATTAGAGATGTCACATACAAATTTGCTTAGAACGGCAAAATAATACCGCATATAGGTAGATATAGTGGACTCATGTGGCAAAACTAGGTTAACGGTTTTTGGATGCACAAGTAGAGATCATAGTTAGTGCAAAATGAAGGTTAGCAAAAGATCGAGAAGCGACCAACCAAGAAACGGATAATCTCATAAGCGAGCATTAAGAATAATTAACACCGAATAATGCACCACAAGTAGGATATAATTTCATTGCATAATTATTGACTTTCGTGCTTGCATAGGGAATCACAAACCTTAAAACCAATATTCTTACTAAAGCATAATCACTCATCAACATAACTCACATATCACATTATCATATCTCAAAAGTATTACTAAGAATCAAGTTTATTTTGTCCAATGATCTTCATGAAAGTTTTTATTATATCCTTCTTGGATATCTATCACTTTGGGACTAATTTTTATGTGTTGCTTTTAACAAGCTCAAACAAATATAAGTGAAGATCATGAGCATAATATTTCTTTCTTTCTCTCAAATTTATTTAAGTGGAGCAAGAGAGAACTTCTTGAAAATTTTACTAACTCTCAAATAAATCTAAGTGAAGCAAGAGAGCATTTCTTCAAAAATACTAAAGCACATCATTCTCAAAAAGATATAAGTGAAGCACTAGAGCAAGTCCATAGCTCATAAAAAATTCAAGTGAAGCATAGAGAGCAATTTTAACAAGTCATGACATATTTTTGGCTCTCTAAAATAGGTGCATATAGCAAGGAAGGAAGACTTAAAATACAAAATAAAACAAGAAAAAACTCATATCATACAAGACGCTCCAAGCAAAACACATAGTATGTGACAAATAAAAATATAGCTTTGAGTAAAATACCGATGGTCGTTAGAGGAAAGAGGGGATGCCACTCGGGGAAATCCCCAAGCTTAGTTGCTTGCTCTGTTTTGGATAATAGCGTGAGGGGGGGGGGATGCCGGGGCATCCCCAAGCTTAGGTTCTTCTTTCTCCTTACTCCTTCATCCATCATAAGATAACCCAAAACTTGAAAACTTCAATCACAAAAAACTCAACAAAACCTTTGTGAGATTCGTTAGTGAAAGAAAACAAATCACTACTATAAGTAATGTACCAAACCAACTCATATTTTTTTTGCATTATATATACTTTATTACAACTTTTCTATGGCAAAAACTCATCATTGAAAACCATAGAGCCATCAAAATAAGCACACAACGCAAAGAAAACAGAATCTGTCAAAACAGAACAGTCTGTAGCAATCTGACTATTTCAAATACTTATATAACTCCAAAAATTCTGAAAACTTAGGACGACCTGAGAAATTTGTATATTGATCTACTGCAAAAGGAATGGGTATTTTATCGCTCTCTGGTAAAAAATGAGAATTATTTTCGTGAGCGCAAAAGTTTCTGTTTTTTCAGCAAGATCAAACAACTATCACCCAAGAAGATCCTAAAGGATTTACTTGGAACAAACACTAACTAAAACATAAAAAACATAATCGTAACAGTAACATAATTATGCTAACACTCAAGAACAGAAAGAAAAAAGCAAAAATAAATTTTATTCATTGGGTTGCCTCCCAACAAGCGCTATAGTTTTACGTCTTTAGCTAGGCATAAGGCAAGGATCTAAGTTTTGTCATCTTTGGTTCGAGATCCATAAGATGCTCTCATGATTGATTCATAAGGTGTACTAATTCTTGTTCTAGGAAATTGTTCCATACCCTTCCTCAAAGGAAATTGGAACTTAATATTGCCTTCTTTCATATCAATCACGGCACCGATAATGTGTAAAATGGTCTACCAAGAATAATTGGACAAGACGGATTGCAATCAATATCAAGAACAATAAAATCTATGGGCACATAATTACTATTTGTAAGAATAAGAACATCATTAATTCTTCCCATAGGCTTTTTAATAGTAGAATCCGCCAAGTGCAAATTTAAAGAACATTCTTCAAGATCGGTAAGACCAAGCACATCACATAAAGATTTCAGAATTGTAGAAACACTAGCACCCAAGTCACACAAAGCAAAGCACTCATAATTTTTAATCTTGACTTTGACAGTAGGTTCCCACTCATCATGCAATTTTCTAGGAACTGAAACTTCTAATTCCAATTTTTCTTTAAAAGCTTTCATCATAGCATCAACAATATGTTTAGTAAAAGCTTTATTTTGTTCATAAGCATGGGGTGAATTTATCATGGATTGCAAATACAATCAATAAAATAGTAACTATCATAATTAAAGTCATTGTTATCCAAAAGAGTGGGCACATCACTAGTTAACGTTTTGACCTCTTCAAACCCACTTTCATCAATTTTCTCAACAAGATTTTCACCCTCCGAAATATTGGGATGCCTTCTACCTAAAGTTGACTCTTCTCCAATCCCCTTTTCATCAATCTTAACTTTACTAAAAAGGAATCAATAGAAGAAACACCAATCATTTTAAGATCTTCATCACTTTTGCGAAAGAAATCACTAGAAAACGCTTTTTCTAAAAATTCTATTTTAGCTCTAAGCATAGCGGTTCTTTTCTTACTTTCATCCATAGAAACATGAAGGGCTTTAATTGATTCATCTACTTTAGGCACAACAATTTTCATCTTGAGATTTTCCACATCATGAGCAATTCTATAAACACTTCTAGACAAATCATCAATCTTACTCAACTTTTATTCTATGGAAGTGTTGAAAACTTTTTGTGAGTTGATAAATTATTTAATATTATTCTCAAGATCAGAGGTGTCCTATTATTATTGTATGATTTATTTCCATAGGAATTACCATAATTATTAGAGGGGTTACTAGGAAAAGGCCTATGATTAAAATTACCTCTATTAGCATTGTTGTTGAAATTATTTCGAGAGATGAAATTCACATCTACATCATCACTATTTTGCTCAATCAAAGTAGACAAAGGAATATCATTAAAAGCAATAGGAGCACTTATACTAGCAACCATTTTCATAAGAGCATCAACTTTTTCACTCAACGAAGAAATTTCTTCAACCGAATTAACTTTTTTACTAGTAGGAGCTCTTTCGGTATGCCATTGCGAATAATTTGCCACAATATTATCAAGCAATTTGGTAGCTTCATCCAAAGTAATTTCCATAAAAGTAACACTCGTGGCAGAATCTAAAAGATTACGAGAAAAAGATTCAACCCCGCATAAAAAATTTGTATGATCATCTAATGATTTAACCCATGAGTTGGGCAGTTTCTTAGCGTCATTTTCATCCTTTCCCATGATTGTTCAGCATGCTCATGTTCAAGTTGCTTGAAATTCATGATCTGGGTTCTATTGGAAATATTTTTTGTGGGCGAAAAATACTTAGTGATAAAAGCATCTTTGCACTTATTCCAAGAATCAATACTATTGCGAGGCAAAGAAGAGAACCAAAATTTTGCAAAATCACGCAAAGAAAACGGAAATAATTTCATCTTCACCACATCATTGTCCACATGTTTTTTATTTTGCATATCGCATAATTCCATGAAGGTATTAAGATAGGACGCGGCATCCTTATTAGGTGTACCGGAAAATTAATCTTTCATAACAAGATTCAGCAAAGCAGTATTAATATCACAAGACTCCGCACTAGTGGCGGGAGAAGCAATCGGAGTGCCGATAAAATCATTGTTGTTGGTACTTAAGAAATCACATACCTTGGTGTTCTCTTGAGTCATGATGACCACACAACAAGATTGCACCCAAAAACAGATCCAGCAAGAAAATGGTGAATGGAAAAGGAGGGGCAAATAAAACGGCAATTTTCTGTGAAGTGGGGGAGAGGAAAACGAGAGGCAAAAGGCAAATAATGTAAATTGCAAGGAGATGAGATTTGTGAATAGGAACCTGGTATACGTTGAAGATCCTCCCTGACAATGGTACCAGAAATTCCATTTGATGTGGCTTGAAGCTACGTCGCTATTTCCCCAAAGAGGAATGGATGATGCAGCACCACAGCGGTAGGTATTTCCCTCAGATGTGAAACCAAGGTTATCGAACCTGTAGGAGAACCAAGCAACACAACGTAAACAACACCTGCACACAGATAACAAATCCTCACAACCCGACGTGTTAAAGGGGTTGTCAATCCCTTCCGGGTATGATGCCTCAAGATAGGAAAACAGATGCGAGATAAATGTAGTAGATTGATATATCGAACGCCAAATAAAATAAATAAGAATAAATTGCAGCAAGGTATTTTTGTATTTTTAGTTTAATAGATCTGAAAATAAAAGCAAAGGAAAATAGACCGTGAAGGCAAATAATATGAGAAAGAGACCCAGGGGCCGTAGGTTTCACTAGTGGCTTCTCTCAAGAAAAATAGAAAACGGTGGGTGAACAAATTACTGTTAGGAAATTGATAGAACTTCAAATAATCATGATGATATCCAACCAATGATCATTACATAGGCATCACGTCCAAGATTAGTAGACCGACTCCTACCTGCATCTACTACTATTACTCCACACATCGACCGCTATCCAACATGCATCTAGTGTATTAAGTTCATGGAGGAATGGAGTAATGCAATAAGAATGATGACATGATGTAGACAAGATCTATATATGTAGAGATAGACCCCATCGTTTTATGCTTAGTAGCAACGATACACACGTGTCGGTTCCCCTTCTGTCACTGGGATCAAGCACCGTAAGATCGAACCCACTACAAAGAACCTCTTCCCATTGCAAGATAAATAGATCAAGTTGGGCAAACAAAACCCAAATATTGGAGAAGAAATATGTGGCTATAAGAGATCATGCATAAAAGAGATCAAAGAAATTCAAATGCTTTCATGGATACAAAAAGATAGATCTGATCATAAACTCAAAGTTCATCGATCCCAACAAACACACCGCAAAAGAGTTACATCATATGGATCTCCAAGAGACCATTGTATTGATAATTCAGAGAGAGAGAGAGAGAGAGAGAGAGAGAGAGGAAGCCATCTAGCTACTAACTACGGACCCAAAGGTCTACAAAGAACTACTCACGCATCATCGGAGAGGCACCAATGGAGGTGGTGAACCCCATCCGAGATGGTGTCTAGATTGGATCTGGTGGTTCTGGACTCTGCGGAGGATGGATGAATATTTCGTCGACTCCCCTAGGGTTTTGGTAATATTGGGGTATTTATAGAGCAAAGAGACGGTCAAGGGGGCACCCGAGGTGGGCACAACCCACCAGGATGAAGGAAATATGCCCTAGAGACAATAATAAAGTTATTATTTATTTCCTTATATCATGATAAATGTTTATTATTCATGCTAGAATTGTATTAACCGGAAACATAATACATGTGTGAATATATAGAAAAACAGAGTGTCACTAGTATGCCTCTACTTGACTAGCTCGTTGATCAAAGATGGTTATGTTTCCTAACCATAGACATGAGTTGTCATTTGATTAACGGGATCACATCATTAGGAGAATGATGTGATTGACATCACCCATTCTGTTAGCTTAGCACACGATCATTTAGTATGTTGCTATTGCTTTCTTCATGACTTATACATGTTCCTATGACTATGAGATTATGCAACTCCCGTTTACCGGAGTAACACTTCGTGTGCTACCTAACGTCACAACGCAACTGGGTGATTATAAAGGTGCTCTACAGGTGTCTCCGAAGGTACTTGTTGGGTTGTCGTATTTCGAGATTAGGATTTTGTCACTCCGATTGTCGGAGAGGTATCTCTAGACCTTCTTGGTAATGCACATCACTTAAGCCTTGCAAGCATTGCAACTAATGAGTTAGTTGCGGGATGATGTATTACAGAACGAGTAAAGAGACTTGCCGGTAACGAGATTGAACTAGGTATTGAGATACTAACGATCGAATCTCGGGCAAGTAACATACCAATGACAAAGGGAACACCGTATGTTGTTATGCGGTTTGACCAATAAATATCTTCGTAGAATGTGTGGGAGCCAATATGAGCATCCAGGTTCCGCTATTGGTTATTGACTAGAGACGTGTCTCGGTCATGTCTACATAGTTCTCGAACCCGTAGGGTCCGCACGCTTAACGTTTCGATGACAGTTATATTATGAGTTTGTATGTTTTGATGTACCGAAGGTTGTTCAGAGTCCCGGATGTGATCACGGACATGACGAGGAGTCTCGAAATGGTCGAGACATGAAGATAGATTATTGGAAGCCTATGTTTGGATATCGGAAGTGTTCCGGGTGAAATCGGGATTTTACTAAAGTACCGGGAGGTTACCGAAACTCCCCGGGAACCTAATGGGCCTTAGTGGGCCTAGGTGGAAGAGAGGAGAGGCGGCTAGGGCTGGGCCGCGTGCCCCTCGCCCCAGTCCGAATAGGAGAAGGAGAAGGGGGCGGCACCCCCCTTTCCTTCTTCTCGTCCACTCCTTCCCCCTCCCAAGTCCTAATCCAACTAGGAAAGGGGGGAGTCCTACTCCCAGTGGGAGTAGGACTCCTCCTGGCATGCCCTCTACCTTGGCCGGCCGCACCCCCTTTGCTCCTTTATATACAGGGGCAGGGGGCACCCTAGAGACACAACAATTGATCTGTTTGATCTTTTAGCCGTGTGCGGTGCCCCCTCCACCATAGTCCACCTCGATAATACTATGGCTGTGCTTAGGAGAAGCCCTGCATCGGTAGAACATCAACATCGTCACCACGCCGTCGTGCTGACAAAACTCTCCCTCAACACTCGGCTAGATCGGAGTTTGAGGGGCGTCATGGGGCTGAACATGTGCTGAACTCGGAGGTGCCGTACGTTCGGTACTTGATCGGTTGGATCGTGAAGACGTACGACTACATCAACCGCGTTGTGCTAACGCTTCCACTTTCGGTCTAAGAAGGTACGTGGACAACACTCTCCCCTCTCGTTGCTATGCATCACCATGATCTTGCGTGTGCGTAGGAATTTTTTGAAATTACTACGTTCCCCAACAGTGGCATCTGAGCCAAGTTTTATGCATTGATGTTATATGCACGAGTAGAACACAAGTGAGTTGTGGGCGATATAAGTCATACTGCTTACCAGCATGTCATACTTTGGTTCGGTGTTATTGTTGGATGAAGCAGCCCGGATTGACATTAGTTCTACCAACGTGCTTTGCACATAGGTGGCTGGCGGGTGTCAGTTTCTCCAACTTTAGTTGAACCGAGTGTGGCTACGCCCGGTCCTTGCGAAGGTTAAAACAACATCAACTTGACAAACTATCGTTGTGGTTTTGATGCGTAGGTAAGAACGGTTCTTGCTAAGCCTGTAGAAGCCACGTAAAACTTGCAACAACAAAGTAGAGGACGTCTAACTTGTTTTTGCAGGGCATGTTGTGATGTGATATGGTCAAAACATGATGCTAAATTTTATTGTATGAGATGATCATGTTCTGTAACCGAGTTATCGACAACTGGCAGGAGCCATATGGTTGTCGCTTTATTGTATGCAATGCAATCGCCCTGTAATGCTTTACTTTATCACTAAGCGGTAGGGATAGTCGTGGAAGCATAAGATTGGCGAGATGAAAACAATGCTACGATGGAGATCAAGGTGTCACGCCGGTGATGATGGTGATCATGAAGGTGCTTCGGAGATGGAGATCACAAGCACAAGATGATGATGGCCATATCATATCACTTATATTGATTGCATGTGATGTTTATCTTTTATGCATCTTATCTTGCTTTGATTGACGGTAGAATTATAAGATGATCTCTCACTAAATTTCAAGATAAAAGTGTTCTCCCTAAGTATGCACCGTTGCCAAAGTTCGTCGTGCCCAGACACCACGTGATGATCGGGTGTGATAAGCTCTACGTCCATCTACAACGGGTGCAAGCCAGTTTTGCACACGCAGAATACTCAGGTTAAACTTGACGAGTCTAGCATATGCAGATATGGCCTTGGAACACCGAGATCGAAAGGTCGAGCGTGAATCATATAGTAGATATGATCAACATAGTGATGTTCACCATTGAAAACTACTCCATTTCACGTGATGATCGGTTATGGTTTAGTTGATTTGGATCACGTAATCACTTAGAAGATCAGAGGGATGTCTTTCTAAGTGGGAGTTCTTAAGTAATATGATTAACTGAACTTAAATTTATCATGAACTTAGTACCTGATAGTATCTTGCTTGTCTATGTTTAATTGTAGATAGATGGCCCGTGCTATTGTTCCGTTGAATTTTAACGCGTTCCTTGAGAAAGCAAAGTTGAAAGATGATGGTAGCAATTACACGGACTGGGTCCGTAACTTGAGGATTATCCTCATTGCTGCACAGAAGAATTACGTCCTGGAAGCACTGCTGGGTGCTAGGCCTGCTGTAGGAGCAACACCAGATGTTATGAATGTCTGGCAGAGCAAAGCTGATGACTACTCAATAGTTTAGTGTGCCATGCTTTACGGCTTAGAACCGGGACTTCAACGATGTTTTGAACGTCATGGAGCATATGAGATGTTCCAGGAGTTGAAGTTAATATTTCAAGCAATTGCCCGGATTGAGAGATATGAAGTCTCAAATAAGTTCTATAGCTGCAAGATGGAGGAGAATAGTTCTATCAGTGAACATATACTCAAAATGTCTGGGTATCATAATCACTTGACTCAACTGGGAGTTAATCTTCCTGTTGATAGTGTCATTGATAGAGTTCTTCAATCACTGCCACCAAGCTACAAAAGCTTCATGATGAACTATAATATGCAAGGGATGAATCAGACTATTCCCGAGCTCTTCGCAATGCTAAAGGCTGCGGAGGTAGAAATCAAGAAGGAGCATCAAGTGTTGCTGGTCAATAAGACCGCCAGTTTCAAGAAAAAGGGTAAAGGAAAGAAGAAGGGGAACTTCAAGAAGAACGGCAAACAAGTTGCTGCTCAGGAGAAGAAACCCAAGTCTGGACCTAAGCCTGAGACTGAGTGCTTCTACTACAAGCAGACTGGTCACTGGAAGCGGAACTGCCCCAAGTATTTGGCGGATAAGAAGGATGGCAAGGTGAAAAAAGGTATATGTGATATACATGTTATTGATGTGTACCTTACTAGAGCTCGTAGTAGCACCTGGGTATTTGATACTGGTTCTGTTGCTAATATTTGCAACTCGAAACAGGGACAATGGATTTAGCGAACACTGGCCAAGGACGAGGTGACGATGTGCATGGGAAATGATTCCAAAGTCGATGTGATCGCGGTCGGCACGCTACCTCTACATGTACCGTCGGGATTAGTTTTTGACCTAAATAATTGTTATTTGGTGCCAGCGTTGAGCATGAACATTATATCTGGATCTTGTGTGATGCGAGACAGTTATTCATTTAAATCAGAGAATAATGGTTGTTCTATTATATGAGTAATATCTTTTATGGTCATGCACCCTTGAAGAGTGGTCTATTTTTGATGAATCTCGATAGTAGTGATACACATATTCATAATGTTGAAGCCAAAAGATGCAGAGTTGATAATGATAGTGCAACTTATTTGTGGCACTGCCGTTTAGGTCATATCAGTGTAAAGCACATGAAGAAACTCCATACTGATGGACTTTTGGAACCACTTGATTATGAATCACTTGGTACTTGCGAACCGTGCCTCATTGGCAAGATGACTAAAACACCGTTCTCCGGAACTATGGAGAGAGCAACAGATTTGTTGGAAATCATACATACAGATGTATGTGGTCCGATGAATGTTGAGGCTCGTGGCGGATAACGTTATTTTCTCACCTTCACAGATGATTTAAGCAGATATGGGTATATCTACTTAATAAAGCATAAGTCTGAAACATTTGAAAAGTTCAAACAATTTCAGAGTGGAGTTGAAAATCATCGTAACAAGAAAATAAAGTTTCTACGATCTAATCGTGGAGGAGAATATTTGAGTTACGAGTTTGGTCTACATTTGAAACAATGCAGAATAGTTTCGCAACTCATGCCACCCAGAACACCACAGCGTAATGGTGTGTCCGAAGGTCGTAATCGTACTTTACTAGATATGGTGCAATCTATGATGTCTCTTACTGATTTACCGCTATCGTTTTGGGGTTATGCTTTAGAGACGGCCGCATTCACGTTAAATAGGGCACCATCAAAATCCGTTGAAACGACGCCTTATGAACTGTGGTTTGGCAAGAAACCAAAGTTGTCATTTCTTAAAGTTTGGGGGTGCGATGCTTATGTGAAAAGGCTTCAACCTGATAAGCTCGAACCCAAATCGGAGAAATGTGTCTTCATAGGATACCCAAAGGAGACTGTTTGGTACACCTTCTATCATAGATCCGAAGGCAAGACATTCGTTGCTAAGAATGGATCCTTTCTAGAGAAGGAGTTTCTCTCGAAAGAAGTGAGTGGGAGGAAAGTAGAACTTGATGAGGTAACTGTACCTACTCCCTTATTGGAAAATAGCTCATCACAGAAATCTGTTCATGTGACGCCTATACCAATTAGTGAGGAAGTTAATGATGATGATCATGGAACTTCAAATCAAGTTGTTACTGAACCTCGTAGATTAACCAGAGTAATATCCGCACTAGAGTGGTATGGTAATCCTGTTCTGGAAGTCATGCTACTAGATCATGATGAACCTATGAACTATGAAGAAGCGATGGTGAGCCCAGATTCCGCAAAATGGCTTGAAGCCATGAAACCTGAGATGGGATCCATGTATGAGAACAAAGTGTGGACTTTGATTGACTTGCCCGTTGATCGGCAAGCAATTGAGAATAAATGGATCTTCAAGAAGAAGACTGACACTGACGGTAATGTTACTGTCTACAAAGCTCGACTTGTTGCGAAAGGTTTTCGACAAGTTCAAGGGTTTGACTACGATGAGACCTTCTCACCCGTAGCAATGCTTAAGTCTGTCCGAATCATGTTAGCAATTACCGCATTTTATGATTATGAAATTTGGCAAATGGATGTCAAAACTGCATTCCTGAATGGATTTCTGGAAGAAGAGTTGTATATGATGCAACTGGAAGGTTTTTTCGATCCAAAGGGAACTAACAAAGTGTGCAAGCTCCAGCGGTCCATTTATGGACTGGTGCAAGCCTTTCGGAGTTGGAATAAACGCTTTGATAATGTGATCAAAGCATTTGGTTTTATACAGACTTTTGGAGAAGCCTGTATTTACAAGAAAGTGAGTGGGAGCTCTATAGCATTTCTGATATTATATGTGGATGACATATTACTGATTGGAAATGATATAGAATTTCTGGATAATATAAAGGGATACTTGAATAAGAGTTTTTCAATGAAAGACCTTGGTGAAGCTGCTTACATATTGGGCATTAAGATCTATAGAGATAGATCAAGATGCTTAATTGGACTTACACAAAGCACATACCTTGACAAAATTTTGAAGAAGTTCAAAATGGATCAAGAAAAGAAAGGGTTCTTGCCACAAGGTGTGAAGTTGAGTAAGACTCAATGCCCGACCGCTGCAGAAGATAGAGAGAAAATGAAAGATGTTCCCTATGCTTCAGCCATAGGCTCTATCATTTATGCAATGCTGTGTACCAGACCTGATGTGTGCCTTGCTATAAGTCTAGCAGGGAGGTACCAAAGTAATCCAGGAGTGGATCACTGGACAACGGTCAAGAACATCCTGAAATACCTGGAAAGGACTAAGGATATGTTTCTCGTTTATGGAGGTGACAAAGAGCTCATCGTAAAAGGTTACGTTGATGCAAGCTTTGACACTGTTCCGGACGATTATAAATCGCAAACCAGATACATGTTTACATTGAACGATGGAGCTGTCAGTTGGTGCAGTTCTAAACAAAGCGTCGTGGCGGGATCTATGTGTGAACGGAGTACATAGCTGCTTCGGAAGCAGCAAATGAAGGAGTTTGGATGAAGGAGTTCATATCCGATCTAGGTGTCATACCTAGTGCATCGGGTCCAATGAAAATCTATTGTTACAATACTGGAGCAATTGCCTTGGCAAAGGAATCCAGATTTCACAAGAGAACCAAGCACATCAAGAGACGCTTCAATTCCATCCGAGATTTAGTCTAGGTGGGAGACACAGGAATTTGCAAGATACATACAGATCTGAATGTTGCAGACCCGTTGACTAAGCCTCTTCGACGAGCAAAACATGATCAGCACCAAGGCTCCATGGGTGTTAGAATCATTACAGTGTAATCTAGATTATTGACTCTAGTGCATGTGGGAGACTGAAGGAAATATGCCCTAGAGGCAATAATAAGGTTATTACTTATTTCCTTATATCATGATAAATGTTTATTATTCATGCTAGAATTGTATTAACCGGAAACATAATACATGTGTGAATACATAGACAAACAGAGTGTCACTAGTATGCCTCTACTTGACTAGCTCGTTGATAAAAGATGTTTATGTTTCCTAACCATAGACATGAGTTGTCATTTGATTAACGGGATCACATCATTAGGAGAATGATGTGATTGACATGACCCATTCCGTTAGCTTAGCACACGATCGTTTAGTATGTTGCTATTGCTTTCTTCATGACTTATACATGTTCCTATGACTATGAGATTATGCAACCCTGTTTATCGGAGGAACACTTTGTGTGTTACCAAACGTCACAACGTAACTAGGTGATTATAAAGGTGCTCTACATGTGTCTCCAAAGGTACTTGTTGGGTTGGCGTATTTCGAGATTAGGATTTGTCACTCCGATTGTCGGAGAGGTATCTCTAGGCCTTCTCGGTAATGCACATCACTTCCTTGGAAGCATTGCAACTAATGAGTTAGTTGCGGGATGATGTATTACTGAACGAGTAAAGATACTTGCCGGTAACGAGATTGAACTAGGTATTGAGATACCGACGATCGAATCTCGGGCAAGTAACATACTGATGACAAAGGGAACAGCATATTTTGTTATGCGGTTTGACCAATAAAGATCTTCGTAGAATATGTGGGAGCCAATATGAGCATCCAGGTTCCGCTATTGGTTATTGACCGGAGACGTGTCTCGGTCATGTCTACATAGTTCTTGAACCCGTAGGGTCCGCACGCTTAACGTGTCGATGATAGTTATATTATGAGTTTATATGTTTTGATGTACCAAAGGTTGTTCGGAGTCCCGGATGTGATCACGGACATGACGAGGAGTCTCGAAATGGTCAAGACATGAAGATTGATATATTGGAAGCCTATGTTTTGATATCGGAAGTGTTCCGGGTGAAATCGGGATTTTACCGGAGTACCGGGAGGTTACCAGAACCCCCAGGGAACCTAATGGGCCTTAGTGGGCCTAGGTGGAAGAGAGGAGAGGCGGCTAGGGCTGGGCCGCGCGCCCCTCCCCCCTAGCCCGAATAGGACAAGGAGAAGTGGCGGCGCCCCCCTTTCCTTCTTCTCCTCCACTCCTTCCCCCTCCCAAGTCCTAATCCAACTTGGAAAGGGGGGAGTCCTACTCCCAGTGGGAGTAGGACTCCTCCCGGCACGCCCTCTCCCTTGGCCGGCCGCACCCCCTTACTCCTTTATATACAGGGGCAGGGGGCACCCTACAGACACAACAATTGATCTGTTTGATCTTTTAGCCGTGTGCGGTGCCCCCCTCCACCATAGTCCACCTCGATAATACTGTAGCGGTGCTTAGGCGAAGCCCTGCGTCGATAGAACATCAACATAGTCACCACGCCGTCGTGCTGATGAAACTCTCCCTCAACACTCGGCTGGATCGGAGTTCAAGGGACGTCATCGGGCTGAACGTGTGCTGAACTCGGAGGTGTCGTATGTTTGGTACTTGATCAATCGGATCGTGAAGACATACGACTACATCAACCGCGTTGTGCTAACACTTCCTCTTTCGGTATACGAGGGTACGTGGACAACACTCTCCCCTCTCGTTGCTATGCATCACCATGATCTTGCATGTCCGTAGGACATTTTTTGAAATTACTATGTTCCCCAACACAGGGCACCCTGGGCCTCCTGGCACGCCCTGGTGGGTTATGCTCTCCTCAGAGCACCCCCCAGGCGCAGCCAAGGCCCATTACGTGTCTTCTGGTCCATAAAAAATCTCCGTAAAGTTTCGTGGCATTTGGACTCCGTTTGGTATTGATTTTCTGCAATGTGAAAAACATGGGAAAAACAACATCTGGCACTTGGCACTATGTCAGTAGGTTAGTACCAAAAAATGATATAAAATGACTATAAAATGAATATAAAACATCCAAGATTGATAATATAACAGCACGGAACAATAAAAAATTATAGATACGTTGGAGACGTATCAGGTATAAACACAGGAGCGAGGCAACCCAACTTGGCAAAAACTTAAGTCATAGAGGTGCATAATGGCAAAAAGAACAAACGACATAAACAATGTAAGCCACAAGCTTTTAGTAATAAGCTTCATCAAAGAAGCCCCCAGTTACGGTGGGGTGTGTACATTTAAAGATGTGTACCCCTAATAGTTCGGTAGATCCGAACATACTCTAGGATATACAAAGGAAAAAAAATAAAAAGGAGAGGAGAAAAAGGAACCTAGTCATAGTAAAAAAAAGGTGCCACCGAACTATCCATCGAATCATCGGAGCCGAGCTGCGTTCCATGGATTCGGCTCAAGGCGGTTATCCGATGCATTACGAAGGCGATAGGCTCCTCCTATGAGAACTTCATCTATGATGAAGGGCCCCTCCCATTTTGGTTTGAGCTTATCCTTCTTCTTCTCTGGGAGACGCAAGACGAGGTCACCGACATTATATGTCTTGGCTCACACTTCTCTGCTTTGGTATCGCCTGGCCTGTTATTGATAAAATGAGGAATGGGCCTGTGCAATATCCGCTCCTCTTCGAGGCCGTCTAGGTCGTCCCGCTGATCGAGCTTGGCTTCTCGCTCTTCGTACATGCGCACTCGAGGTGAGTCATGAATAATGTTGCAGGCAGGACAACTTCTGCCCCGTACACCATGAAGAAAGGTGTATATCCGGTTGTTCAGTTAGGTGTAGTCCGCAGCCCCCGGAGTACGGAATCGAGTTCCTCAACCCAGTGCTTATTCGACTCCCGTAGGGAGCGCACGAGTCGGGGTTTAATGCCGCTCATTATCAGGCCATTAGCCCGTTCAACCTGACCGTTTGTTTGAGGGTGGTAGACAGATGCATAGTCGAGTTTAATGCCCAAGCTAGCACACCCGTTTTTCACCTCATCACCTGTAAAATTGGAGCTAGTATCAGTGATGATGCTGTATGAAACCACCTAAAAGTTATTCTTTCTGATCGATCTATTGGGCAATTCATATAAGTGTCACAAACAGCCCTAGAGTTCATACTAAAATAACACCTTAAGACCCACATCAACCAAAACCCTAATGTCACCTAGATACTCCAATGTTACCACAAGTATCTGCAGGTTTGATTATACGATATGCATCACACAATCTCAGATTCATCTATTCAAACCAACACAAAGATCTTCAAAGAGTGCCCCGAAGTTTCTACCGGAGAGTAAAGACAAAAACGTGTGCCAACCCTATGCATAGGTTCACAAGGTCACAGAACCCGCAAGCCGATCACCAAAACATACATCAAGTAGATCATGTGAATATCCCAATGTCACCACAGATAAGCACATGCAAGACATACATAAAGTGTTCTCAAATCCTTAAAGACTCAATCCAATAAGATAACTTCAAAGGGAAAATTCAATCCATTACAAGAAGGTAGAGGGGGAGAAACATCATAAGATCCAACTATAATAGCAAAGCTCGCGATACATCAAGATCATGCCAAATCAAGAACACGAGAGAGAGAGAGAGATCAAACACATAGCTACTGGTACATACCCTCAGCCCCGAGGGTGAACTACTCCATCCTCGTTATGGAGAGCACCGGGATGATGAAGATGGCCACCGGTGATGATTTCCCCCTCCAGCAGGGTGCCGGAACAGGGTCCCGATTGGTTTTTCATGGGCATAGAAGCTTGCGGCCGCGAAACTGCCGATCTAGGTTTATTTCTGGGGGTTTCTATATTTATAGGAATTTTTGGCGTCGGGAACAAGTCAGGGGGGGTCCACAAGGTGACGACAAGGATGGAGGGCGCGCCCTAGGGGCGTGGGCGTGCCCTCCCCTCTTGTGGAGGCCTCGTGGCTCTTCTGGCCGAACTCTTTTGCTTCAGGGGCTTGTTCTAATCTATAAAAAATCATCGTAAATTTTCAGCTAGTTTGGCCTCCGTTTGATATTCCTTTTCTATAAAACTCAAAAACAATGAAAAAACAAAAACTGGCACTAGGCTCTAGGTTAATAGGTTATTCCCAAAAATCATATAAATTAGCATATAAATGGATATAAAACATCCAAGATTGATAATATAATAGCATGGAACAATAAAAAATTATAGATACGTCCAAGCTTAATTCTTGCTCATCCTCGAGTAAGTAAATGATAAAAACATGATTTTTGATGTGGAATGCTACCTAACATATTTATCAATGTAATCTTCTCTATTGTGGCAAGAATATTCAGATCCATAAGATTCAAAAAAAGTTTAATATTGACATAAAAACAATAATACTTCAAGCATACTAACAAGGCTATTATGTCTTCTCAAAATAACATGGCCAAAGAAATCTTATCCCTACAAAATCATATAGTCTGGCTATGCTCCATCTTCATCACACAAAATATTCAAAACATGCACAACCCCGATGACAAGCCAAGCAATTGTTTCATACTTTTGATGTTCTCAAACTTTTTCAACTTTCACGCAATACATGAGCGTGATCCATGGACATAGCACTATAGATGGAATAGAATATGGTGGTTGTGGAGAAGACAAAAAGAGGGAGATAGTCTCACATAAACTAGGCGTATCAACGGGCTATGGAGATGCCCATCAATAGGTATCAATGTGAATGAGTAGGGATTGCCATGCAATGGATGCACTAGAGCTATAAGTTTATGAAAGCTCAAAAAGAACCTAAGTGGGCGTGCATCCAACTTGCTTGCTCACGAAGACCTATGGCAATTTGAGGAAGTCCATAATTGGAATATACAAGCCAAGTTCTATAATGAAAAATTCCCACTAGTATATAAAAGTGACAATATAGGAGACTCTCTATCATGAAGATCATGGTGCTACTTTGAAGCACAAGTGTGGGAAAAGGATAATAACATTGCCCCTTCTCTCTTTTCTCTCATTTTTTTTTGTTTTTTTGGCTTCTTTTTTTCCGTCCAGAGTCTCATCCCGATTTGTGGGGGAATCATAGTCTCCATCATCCTTTCCTCACATGGGACAATGCTCTAATAGTGAACATAATCACACTTTTATTTACTTACAACTCAAGAATTACAACTCGATACTTAGAACAAAATATGACTCCATATGAATGCCTCCGGCGATGTACCGGGATGTGCAATGAATCAAGAGTGACATGCATCAAAGAATTATGAACGGTGGCTTTGCCACAAATACGATGTCAACTACATGATCATGCAAAGTAATATGAAAATGGTGAAACGTGTCTTAATAAACGAAACGGTGGAATGTTGCATGGCAATATATCTCGAAATGACTATGGAAATGCCATAATAGGTAGGTATGGTGGCTTTTTAAAGGAAGGTATATGGTGGGTGTACGGTACCGGTGAAAGTTGCATGGCACTAGAAAGGCTTAGCAATGGTGGAAGGGTGAGAGTGCGTATAATCCATGGACTCAACATTAGTCGTAAAGAACTCACATACTTATTGCAAAAATCTATTAGTCATCGAAACAAAGTACTACGCGCATGCTCCTATGGGGATAGATTGGTAGGAAAAGACCATCGCTCGTCCCCGACCGCCACTCATAAGGAAGACAATCAATAAATAAAGCATGCTCGAACTTCATCACATAACAGTTCACCATACGTGCATGCTACGGGACTCACAAAACTTAACACAAGTATTTCTAAAATTCACAACTACTCACTAGCATGACTCTAATATCATCATCCTCATATCTCAAAACAATCATAAAGAATCAAACTTCTCATAGTATTCAATGCACTTTATATGAAAGTTTTTATTATATCCCTCTTGGGTGCCCATCATATTAGGACTAAATTCAAAACCTAAGCAAATTATGATGTTTTTTAAATACTCTCAAAATAATATAAGTGAAGCATGAGAGTTCATCAATTTATTCAAAATAAAACACCCACCATGCTCTAAAAAGATAAAAGTGAAGCACTAGAGCAAATGACAAACTACTCCAAAAGATATAAGTGAAGATCAATGAGTAGTCGAATAATTATGTAACTATGTGAAGACTCCTTCTCATAAATAAAATTTCAGATCTTAAGTACTTTACTCAAACAACAATCAAAACAAAATAAAATGACATTGCAAGGATATCACATATCATGTGAAGAAGCAAAAACTTAGGCTCAACTAAAACTGACTGATAGTTGTTGAAGAAGAAAGGTGGGATGCCTACCGGGGCATCCCCAAGCTTAGATGCTTGAGAATTCTTGAAATATTAACTTGGAATGCCTTGGGCATCCCCAAGCTTGAGCTTCTGTGTGTCCTTAATTCCTCTCATATCACGGTTTTCCTAATTCTTAAAAACTTCATCCACACAAAACTCAACAAGAACTCGTGAGATAAGTTAGTATAAATCAACGCATAAACCTTATCATTCTCTACTGTAGCAAATCACTAAAATTATCATTTAACATTGCATACTAAATGCCTCTGCATATTTAATACTACAATCCTCAAATAAAATCATTAAACAAGCAAACATATGCAAACAATGCAATCATAACAGCAATCTGTCTAAACAGAACAGTCTGTAAAGAATGCAAGAGGAATCATACTTCCCTAACTCCAAAAATTCTGAAAAATTACCACATAGTAGAAAATTTGTTGTTACTCATTCTCTAAATTTCAGGATTTTCTCATGTTCTGACTATTCACAACTATTCAAAACATAACAGCAAACTTTCATTAGTACCGGTCAAACGTGAAGCACATTAGTGCCGGTTTGAATTTGAGCCGGCACTAATGTGTACATTAGTGCCGGTTCCAACGGCTAGCCGGGCCGCTCTCATTAGTACCAGTTCATGGCGAACCTTTAGCACTGGTTCGTGCCACGAACCGGTACTAAAGTGAGTGGTGGCAGGATGTTGTCAGTCCGAGGCCCCTCCAGCACCTTTATTACCGGGTCGTATCACGAACCGGTACTAAAGGTCGTCCTACATAGACCCTTCGTCCACCCGAGCTCGCTATGTTCTTCCCCTTTCCCCTCTCCTCTCTATTCTTTTCCCTCTTCCTCTCAAGCTCATCACACATTTTGCCCAAGATTTGAAGGCCCCCATCCATTCAAATGATCACAAAGGTTAGCAACTCTTTCCTTTCATCTCTCATTGCTAGATTAGCTCGTGCAATGCTTTATATAGTGATTGATTTTTGAGTTTAGTAATTTGGGAGGAATTATATATATGTGCTAGTATTTGATTTATATGCAATTTGAGGTAAAAAATAACACTTAGTTTTGCATATGTAGGTGTGGTTTACTTAGTACCTTCTAAATCTCCGTCGTAACCACCGTCGATCGCTCACAACGTCCCGTCGCCGGCACCACCTTGTGGTGAGCCTCTTGTTCATGAAGTTTTATATAAAAAATGATGTTTGTGTGATTTGGATATATAGTTACTCATATAATTATCTTACCCATATGTTGTTTGTTATGCATAGTGCCATGGTTTTGATATCCGTCCCCGTCAGCCCTCGTCCAGGTTATGATTCGGATGTGGTATATTCTCTTTTAAAACTATTCATTGCATTTCGTGTTTATGAGAAATTATGCCCATCAAGTTGACATAGATATTTGTATGTAGGAGGTAGTTGAACCCGAAATTCCAACCGACCCTATTGTCGAGAGGTTAAATTTAGTTGAAAGAGAAAACGAGGATTTGAAGGAAAAATTGAAAAGAATTGAGGGGGAGAAGATGGAATTGGAGTTGCATGTTGCTGATGTCGTCGATGATCACAAGATTAAGATGGAGAAAATGCGCTTGAAGATTAGAAAGATTAGAAAATATGCCATTCATAGTGAGGCTTGGTATCATTATGCTGTTGGATCAATTGTTACCTTAATTGCGATCTTGATCGCATTTGTTGTTGCATTTAAATTCTTTAGCTATAGAGTTATTTGTTTGTTGCATTGAAGTGTTGTATGCTCTTTATGTATGAAATTTATGTATTGTATTAATTTGATGTTTTCGGTGCTGTGTATTGAAGATGAGCCGGCAATGGATGTACGATGACCGATGCTCTCCCGAGTTCATTAATGGCGTGCGTACTTTTCTGCTTACGGCTGAGGCAAACAAGCGAGCGGATGGTTTTATGCATTGTCCATGAGCTGGCTGTAAGAGTGGTCACAATTACTCTACGTCAAGAACCATTCACGTCCACCTGTTTGAGTCTGGTTTCATGCCCACTATAATTTTTGGACCAAGCATGGAGAAAGAGGGGTTATGATGGAAGACAATGAAGAAGACAGCTATCCTGGCCATGGGTTCCCTGAATACGATGATACAACAATGAGGGAAGAAGCTGAGCCGGTAATGCGGGAAGAAGCTGAGCCGGCAATGCGGGAAGAAGCTGAAGAAGAGGCATCGGATGAGCCCGTTGATGATCTAGGTCGGGCCATTACCGATGCAAAGAGAAACTGCACAAGTGATTTGGAGAAGAAGAAGTTGCAGCGCATGTTAGAGGATCACAAAAAATTGTTGTACCCGAATTGCGAAGGTGACAAGAAAAAGCTGGGCACCACACTGGAATTGCTGCAATGGAAGGCAGAGAATGGTGTATCTGACAAGGGATTTGAAAAGTTGCTGGTAATGATAAAGGATATGCTTCCAAAGGACAACGAATTGCTCGAGAGTACGTACCAACCAAAGAAGGTTGTCTGCCCTCTAAGGTTAGAGGTGCAGAAGATACATGCATGCCCTAATGATTGCATCCTCTACCGCGGTGAGTACGAGGATTTGAACGCTTGCCCGGTATGCGGTGCATTGCGCTATAAGATCAGCCGCGATGACCCTGGTGATGTCGAGGGCGAGCGCCCTAGGAAGAAGATTCCTGCCAAGGTGATGTGGTATGCTCTTATAATACCACGGTTGAAATGTTTGTTCCAAAACAAAGAGCATGCCAAGGTGATGCGATGGCACAGAGAAGACCGTAAGAAAGACGGAAAGTTGAGAGTACCCGCTGACGGGTCACAGTGGAGAAAAATCGAAAGAAAGTACGGGAAGGAGTTTGCAGATGACACAAGGAACATATGGTTTGGTCTAAGCGCAGATGGCATTAATCCTTTTGGGGAGTAGAGCAGCAACCATAGCACCTGGCCTGTGACTCTATGTTTGTATAACCTTCCTCCTTGGTTGTGCATGAAGCGGAAGTTCATTATGATGTCAGTGCTCATCCAAGTCCCTAAGCAACCCGGCAATGACATTGATGTGTACCTAAGGCCATTAGTTGAAGAACTCTTACAACTGTGGAATGGAACAGGTGTACGTGCGTGGGATGAGCACATGGGGGAAGAATTTGACCTAAAGGCGTTGCTGTTCGTGACCATCAATGATTGGCCTGCTCTCAGTAACCTTTCAGGACAGACAAACAAGGGATACCGTGCATGCACGCACTGTTTGGACGATACCGATAGTATATATTTGGCTAATTGTAAGAAGAATGTGTACGTGGGACATCGTCGATTTCTTCCGAGCAGGCATCCCGTAAGAAAGAAAGGCAAGCATTTCAAAGGTGAGGCGGATCACCGGACGAAGCCTCGCCACCGTACTGGTGCTGATGTACATGATATGGTCAAGGATTTGAAGGTGGTCTTTGGAAAGGGTCCTGGTGGACAACCTGTTCTGAATGACGCTGACGGACGCGCACCCATGTGGAAGAAGAAATCTATATTTTGGGACCTGCCCTATTGGAAAGACCTAGATGTCCGCTCCGCAATTGACGTGATGCATGTGACGAAGAATCTTTGTGTGACCCTGCTTGGCTTCTTGGGCATGTATGGGAAGACAAAAGATACACCTGAGGCACGGGAGGACCAGCAACGTATGCACGGAAAAGACGGCATACATCAGGGTCATGCAAGCTACGCTCTTACCAAAGAAGAGAAGGAAATCTTCTTTGAATGCCTTCTTAGTATTAAGGTACCGTCTGGCTTCTCGTCGAATATAAAGGGAATAATAAACATGGCAGAGAAAAAGTTCCAGAACCTAAAGTCTCATGACTGCCACGTGATTATGACGCAACTGCTTCCGGTTGCATTGAGGGGGCTTCTACCGAAAAACGTTCGATTAGCCATTGTGAAGCTATGTGCATTTCTCAATGCAATCTCTCAGAAGGTAATCGATCCAGAAATCATACCAAGGTTAGAGAATGATTTGGTGCAATGTCTTGTTAGTTTCGAGTTGGTGTTCCCACCATCCTTCTTCAACATCATGACGCACGTCCTAGTTCACCTATGCGAAGAGATTAACGTTTTGGGTCCTGTATTTCTACACAATATGTTCCCCTTTGAGAGGTTCATGGGAGTCTTAAAGAAATATGTTCATAACCGTGCTAGGCCAGAAGGAAGCATCTCCAAGGGCCATGAAAATGAGGAGGTCATTGAGTTTTGTATTGACTTTATTCCTGACCTTAAGCCGATTGGTGTTCCTGAATCGCGGCATAAGGGCAGACTGGATGGAAAAGGCACGATAGGAGGGGAACAAATAATATGTATGGACGGACATTCTCTCACTGAAGCACACTACACAGTTCTACAGAATTCCGCCTTGGTGGCTCAGTATATGGATGAACACAAGAATTTGCTACGCTCCAAACACCGGGAGCGGTCTGATGACTGGATTACACATGAACAAACTAGGAGTTTCGCCAGCTGGTTGCAGACACGTACCATGCATGACACCTCTATTGAAGATGACCTGTACTTGTTGTCCCAGTTACCATCTTCGAATGTAATGACTTTCAAAGGGTACGAGATAAATGGTAATACATTTTACACGATCGCCCAAGATAAGAAGAGCACCAACCAAAACAGTGGTGTCCGCTTTGATGCAGAAACCAAGACAGGAAAGGAAACATATTATGGTTATATACAGGACATATGGGAACTTGACTATCGACGTGGTTTGAAGGTCCCTTTGTTTCGGTGCAAATGGGTCAATATGACACGAGGCGGGGTAACGGAAGACCCGCACTATGGAATGACAACAGTGGATCTCAACAATCTTGCGTATGCAGACGAACCATTCGTCCTAGCCAATGATGTGGCACAGGTTTTCTATGTGAAGGAAATGTCTACCAAGCCAAGAAAAAGAAAAGATAAGGAAGCGAATGCATCGTACGATGAGCCAAAGCGGCACATAGTTCTTTTTGGGAAGACAAACATCGTGGGAGTGGATGACAAGACAGACATGTCAGAAGATTATGAAAAGTTTGATGAAATTGCTCCATTCACAGTGAATATTGACCCGAGCATCCCATTAAATGATGAAGATTTTCCATGGTTACGGTGCAAAGGGACACATGCGAAGAAAAAGTTTCACACCCAAAGATCTGGGATGTGATCGGCTTCACTATCATCACTTTCTTCTGTGTTTCACACCCATGAGGGAATCTATGTAATAGTTAGGGTAGTTATGTGTTTTGGCATTTGAAACGCTAAATGACCCTGAAATTGAAAAGCATTTCAAATGAACTCAGAAAAGGTTGAAAGTTGGCATGGTATCATAATTTCACCCACATAGCATGTGCAAAAAAGTAGAGAGGGTTGCCGCAAAAACTGGATGCACTTCGTGTACTAAATGGACAATCTCTTTCGTAGTATCAGGGTTTCGGACGAAAACTCATCTGTTACAAAAGGCATTTCATTTTTTAAATAACCTAAGCATTACCAAATTAAATATAATGATAAAACACACTAATATTAAACATAAGAAAAAAGAATCATTGAAAAATCTATTCTCAAAGTTAAGTTATTCACAAACTAGTTATTCACACAAATTTCAAATAAATCAAAATTTAAACTATTCAAATTTGTAAACTACCGGTACTAATAGAAAGTTTGTAATTTTTTGTACCTAAAGCAAAAATATTCACAAAGAAACTCTAAATACAGCAAAAAAAAACAACTCAAACAAAAATAAATAAAGAAAAAAAATAAGAAAAAAGCCCACCTACTGCGCCACAGCGGCCTGCATACGACTAGAAACCCAACCCGTTGTTGGGCCAGGATGCAGGCCCGCAAAGGCCCAGTAGGCCTGCTTTGGAGAGGAGCTCGAGGGAGCTACGGCACCGGGGCTTATAAAACCAGTGCGGACGCCCGGGACTAAACATTTCGCAGCGCACCCTCTTTAGTACTGGGTGGTGGCTCAAACCGGTACTAAAGGGGGGGTCTTTAGTACCGGTTGGAGCCACCACCCGGTACTAAAGGGGTGCGGTTCCTGCCGCTTGGCCTGGCCAAAACAGGCCTTTAGTACCGGTTGGTGGCTCCAAAGATCCCAAAGGAGAATACTATTACTCGCTACCGCCCCCATGAACCACTTCCAATTGTTATCGTGCTCCGAAGGCACCAATTAGCTAGGCTAAATCCACTGGCTCCGAAGGCACCAATTAGGAGAAATTGTGTGTGTGTATATATATATATACATGTGTGTATATATGTGTGAATTAATTAATGGTGGTTGTGAGACATTCGATGATATATATATATATATATATTATGATCGGTTCTACTAGAAATTCTATTTATATATATGCATAACATGTACAATATGTAGTATCATAAAATACCAGCAAACGAAAAAGAATTAAATGGAAAACACAAAATTAAATGAAAAAGAAATCATAAACCCCAAACCCCCCAACATTTTAATACCGGTTGGTGACACCAACCGGTACTAAAGGGCTCCCTGCCCCCGAAGCTGGCTCGTGCCACGTGGTTGCCCTTTAGCACCGGTCCGTGCTGAACCGGTACTAAAGGGGGGGGGCTTTAGTGCCTACATTTTAGCGCCGGTTACGAAACCGGCACTAAAGGGCCTTATGAACCGGTGCTATTGCCCGGTTCTGCACTAGTGAACAACATATAGACTTGAAAAATAAGCATGGTAAAGACTATAGTTGACCTTTTTATTGAACTAAATGAAGGAAATATGCCCTAGAGGCAATAATAAAGTTGTTATTTATATTTCCTTATATCATGATAAATGTTTATTATTCATGCTAGAATTGTATTAACCGGAAACTTAGTACATGTGTGGATACATAGATAAACAGAGTGTCCCTAGTATGCCTCTATTTGACTAGCTCGTTAATCAAAGATGGTTAGCCATAGACATGTGTTGTCATTTGATGAACGGGATCACATCATTAGAGAATGATGTGATGGACAAGACCCATTCATTAGCTTAGCATAATGATCGCTTAGTTTTTCTGCTATTGCTTTCTTCATGACTTATACATGTTCCTCAGACTATGAGATTATGCAACTCCCGAATACCGGAGGAACACCTTGTGTGCTATCAAACGTCACAACGTAACTGGGTGATTATAAAGATGTTCTATAGGTGTCCCCGATGGTATTTGTTGAGTTGGCATAGATCAAGATTAGGATTTAGCACTCCATGTATCGGAGAGTTATCTCTGGGCCCTCTTGGTAATGCACATCACTATGAGCCTTGTAAGCAATGTGTCTAATGAGTTAGCCGCGGGATGATGCATTACGAAACGAGTAAAGAGACTTGCCGGTGACGAGATTGAACTAGGTATGATGATACCGACGATCAAATCTCGAGCAAGTAACATACTGATGACAAAGGGAACAACATATGTTGTTATGCGATTTGACCGATAAAGATCTTCATAGAATATGTAGGAGCCAATATGAGCATCCAGGTTCCGCTATTGGTTATTGACCTGAGATGTGTCTCGGTCATGTCTACCTAGTTCTTGAACCCGTAGGGTCCGCACGCTTAATGTTCGATGACGATTTGTATTATGAGTTATGTGATTTGATGTACCAAAGTTTGTTCAGAGTCCCAGATGAGCTCACGGACATGACGAGGAGTCTCGAAATGGCCGAGATGTAAAGATTGCTATATCGGACCATGTTATTCGGACACCGGAAGTGTTCCGGATAGTTTCGGGTAAAAATGGAGTGCCGGAGGGGTTACCGGAACCCCTGGGGGGAACTTATGGGCCACCATAAACCTTATTGGAGAGACAGGAGGGCAGCCAGGGCAGGCCGCGCCCCCCCTTGCAGTCCGAATTGGACAAGGGAAGGGGGCGGCGCCCCCCTTTCCTACTCCCTCTCCCTCTCCTTCCTTCCCCCTCTCTCCCTTTTGGTGGAATCCTACTAGGACTAGGAGTCCTAGTAGGACTCCCCTCTTGGGCGCGCCCTAGGGGCCGGCCGGCCCTCCCCTCCTCCCTCCTTTATATACATGGGGAGGGGGCAACCTAGGACACACAAGTTGATCTTTTAGCTGTGTGCGGTGCACCCCTCCATAGTTACACACCTCAGTCATAATATCGTAGTGCTTAGGCGAAGCCCTGCACCAGTAAACTTCATCATCACCGTCACCACGCCGTCGTGCTGACGGAACTCTACCTCAGCCTCAACTGGATCAAGAGTTCGAGGCACGTCACCGAGCTAAATGTGTGCTGATCACGGAGGTGTCGTACGTTTGGTACTTGGGTCGGTTGGATCGCGAAGACATTCGACTACATCAACCGCGTTACTAAACGCTTCCGCTTTCGGTCTACGAGGGTACGTAGACACACTCTCCCCTCTCATTGCTATGCATCTCCTAGATAGATCTTGCGTGATCATAGGATTTTTTTTAAATACTATGTTCCCCAACAGTGGCATCCGTGCTAGGTCTATGCGTAGATGTTATATGCACGAGTAGAACACAAAGAGTTGTGGGCGAGAATAGTAATACTACTTACCAACAACCTCTTACTTTGATTCAGCGGTGTTGTTGGATGAAGCGACCCGGACCAACATTACATGACCGTGTTCATGAGACTGGTTCTACCGACGTGCTTCGGACACAAGTGGCTAGTGGGTGTCTATTTCTCCAGCTTTAGTTGAATCGAGTTTGACTATGCCCGGTCCTTTTTGAAGGTTAAAACAACACACTTGATGAAAAATCGTTGTGGTTTTGATGCGTAGGTAAGAACGGTTCTTGCTAGAAGCCCGTAGCAGCCACGTAAAACTTGCAACAACAAAGTAGAGGACGTCTAACTTTTTTTTGTAGGGCATGTTGTGATGTGATATGGTCAAGACGTGACGATATATAAATTGTTGTATGAGATGATCATGTTTTGTAAAAGTTATCGGCAATTGGCAGGAGCCATATGGTTGTTGCTTTATTGTATGAAATAAAATCGCCATGTAATTGCTTTACTTTATCACTAAGAGGTAGCGATAGCCGTAGAAGCAATAGTTGGTGACACGACAATGATGCTACGATGGAGATCAAGGTGTCAAGCCAGTGACGATGGTGATCATGACCGTGCTTTGTAGATGGAGATCAAAGGCACAAGATGATGATGGCCATATCATATCACTTATTTTTGATTGCATGTTATGTTTATCCTTTATGCATCTTATTTTGCTTAGTATGGCGGTAGCATTATAAGATGTTCTCTTGCTAAATTTCAAGGTTTAAGTGTTCTCCTTGAGTATGCACCGTTGCTACAGTTTGTCGTGCCGAGACACCACGTGATGATCTAGTGTGATAAGCTATACGTTCACATACAACGGGTGCAAGCCAGTTTTGCACATGCAGAATACTCGGGTTAAACTTGACGAGCCTAGCATAAGAAGATATGGCCTCGGAACACTGAGACCGAAAGGTCGAGCGTGAATCATATAGTAGATATGATCAACATAGTGATGTTCACCATTGAAAACTACTCCATCTCATATGATGATTGGACATGGTTTAGTTGATATGGATCATGTGATCATTTAGATGACTATAGATATGTCTATCTAAGTGGGAGTTCTTAAGTAATATGATTAATTGAACTTTAATTTATCATGAATTTAGTACTTGATAGTATTTTGCATGTCTATGTTGTTGTAGATAAATGGCTCGTGCTACTATTCCTTTGAACTTTAATGCGTTCCTAGATAAAGCTAAGTTGAAAGATGATGGTAGCAACTACATGGACTGGGTCCATAACCTGAGGATTATCCTCATTGCTGCATAGAAGAACTACGTCCTAGAAGCACCGCTAGGTGCAAAACCCGCTGCAGGAGCAACACCAGATGTTATGAACATTGGGCAGAGCAAAGCTTATGACTACACGATAGTTCAGTGTGCCATGCTTTACGGCTTAGAATCGAGACTTCAACAACGTTTTGAACGTCATGGAGCATACGAGATGTTCCATGAGTTGAAGTTAATATTTCAAGAAAATGCCCAAATTGAGAGATATGAAGTCTCCAATAATTTCTATAGCTGCAAGATGGAGGAGAATAGTTCTGTCAGTGAACATATACTCAGAATGTCTGGGTACCACAACCACCTGACTCAACTAGGAGTTAATCTTCCTGATGATAATGTCATTGACAGAGTTCTTAAATCACTGCCACCAAGCTACAAAAGCTTCGTGATGAACTATAGTATGCAAGGGATGGATAAAACAATTCCCGAGCTCTTCGCAATGCTAAAAGTTGCGGAGGTAGAAATCAAGAAGGAGCATCAAGTGTTTATGGTCAACAAGACCACTAGTTTCAAGAAGAAGGGCAAAGGGAAGAAGGGGAACTTCAAGAAGAACAACAAGCAAGTTACTGCTCAAGTGAAGAAACCCAAGTCTGGACCTAAGCCTGATACTGAGTGCTTCTACTGCAAAGGGACTGGTCACTAGAAGCGGAACTGCCCCAAGTATTTGGCGGATAAGAAGGATGGCAAAGTGAAAGGTATATTTGATGTACATGTTATTGATGTGTACCTTACTAATGCTCGTAGTAGCGCCTGGGTATTTGATACTGGTTCTGTTGCTCATATTTGCAACTCGAAATAGGGGCTACGGATTAAACGAAGATTGGCTAAGGACGAGGTAACGATGCGCATGGGAAATGGTTCAAAAGTCGATGTGATCGTTGTCGGAACGCTACCTCTACATCTACCTTCGGGATTAGTATTATACCTGAATAATTGTTATTTGGTGCCAGCGTTAAGCATGAACATTATATCTGGATCTTTTTTGATGCGAGACGGTTGTATTCATTTAACTCAGAGAATAATGGTTGTTCTATTTATATGAGTAGTATCTTTTATGGTCATGCACCCTTGATGAGTGGTCTATTTTTTATTGAATCTTGATAGTAGTGATACACATATTCATAGTATTGAAGCCAAAAGATATAAGTTTAATAATGATAGTGCAACTTATTTGTGGCACTGCCGTTTAGGTCATATTGGTGTAAAGCACGTGAAGAAACTCTATGTTGATGGGCTTTTGGAATCACTTGATGCTTGCGAACCATGCCTCATGGGCAAGATGACCAAGACTCCATTCTCCGGAACAATAGAGCGAGCAACAGACTTATTGGAAATAATACATACTAATGTATGTGGTCCGATGGGTGTTGATGCTCGCAGCGGGTATCGTTATTTTCTGACCTTCACAGATGATTTGAGCAGATATGGGTATATCTACTTAATGAAACATAAGTCTGGAACAGTTGAAAAGTTCAAAGAATTTCAGAGTGAAGTGGAAAATCATCATAACAAGAAAATAAAATTTCTACGATCTGATCGTGGAGGTGAATATTTGAGTTATGAGTTTGGTCTTCATTTGAAACAATGCAGAATAGTTTCGCAACTCATGCCACCTAGAACACCACATCATAATGGTGTGTTCGAACGTCGTAACCAAACTTTATTAGATATGGTGTGATCTATGATCTCTCTTACTGATTACCGCTATCGTTTTGGGGTTATGATTTAGAGACGGCTGCATTCACGTTAAATAAGGCACCATCAAAATCCGTTGAGATGACACCATATGAACTGTAGTTTGGCAAGAAACCCAAGTTGTCATTTCTTAAAGTTTGGGGCAGCGATGCTTATGTGAAAAAGCTTCAACCTGATAAGCTCGAACCCAAATCAAAGAAATGTGTCTTCATAGGATACCCAAAGGAAATGGTTGGGTACACCTTCTGTCACAGATCCGAAGGCAAGATATTCATTGCTAAGAATGGATCCTTTCTAGAGAAGGAGTTTCTCTCGAAAGAAGTGGGTGGGAGGAAAGTAGAACTTGATGAGGTAACTGTACCTTCTCCCTTATTGGAAAGTAGTCCATCACAGAAATCAGCTCCAGTGATTCCTACACCAATTAGTGAGGAAGCTAATGATGATGATCATGAAACTTCTGATCAAGTTACTACCGAACCTCGTAGGTCAACCAGAGTAAGATCCACACTAGAGTGGTATGGTAATCCTGTTCTAGAGGTCATGTTACTTGACCATGACAAACCTACGAACTATGAGGAAGCGACGGTGAGCCCAGATTCCGCGAAATGGCTTGAAGCCATGAAATCTGAGATGGGGTCCATGCATGAGAACAAAGTGTGGACTTTGGTTGACTTGCCCGATGATCGGCAAGCAATAGAGAATAAATGGATCTTCAAGAAGAAGATTGGTGCTGACAGTAATGTTACTGTCTACAAAGCTCCACTTGTTGCGAAAGGTTTTCAACAAGTTCAAGGAGTTGACTACGATGAGACCTTCTCACCCGTAGCGATGCTTAAGTCTGTCTGAATCATGTTAGCAATTGCCGCATTTTATGATTATGAAAGTTGGTAAATGGATGTCAAAACTGCATTCCTTAATGGATATCTTAAAGAAGAGTTGTATATGATGCAACCAGAAGGTTTTGTCGATCCAAAAGGTGCTAACAAAGTGTGCAAGCTCCAGTGATCCATTTATGGACTGGTGCAAGCCTCTCGGAGTTGGAATATACGCTTTGATAGTGTGATCAAAGCATGTGGTTTTATATAGACTTTTGGAGAAGCCTGTATTTATAAGAAAGTGACTGGGAGCTCTGTAGCATTTCTGATATTATATGTGGATGACATATTGTTGATCGAAATGATATTGAATTTCTGAATAGCATAAAAGGATACTTGAATAAGAATTTTTGAATGAAAGACCTCGGTGAAGCTGCTTGTATATTAGGCATCAAGATCTATAGAGATAGATCAAGACGCTTAATTGGACGTTCACAAAGAACATACCTTGATAAAGTTTTGAAGAAGTTCAAAATGGATCAGTCAAAGAAAGGGTTCTTGCATGTGTTGCAAGGTGTGAAGTTGAGTCAGACTCAATGCCCGACCACTCCAGAAGATAGAGAGAAAATGAAAGTCATTCCCTATGCCTCAGCCATAGGTTATATCATGTATGCAATGCTGTGTACCAGACCTGATGTGTGCCTTGCTATTGGTTTAGCGGGGAGGTACCAAAGTAATCCAAGAGTGGATCATTGGACAACAGTCTAGAACATCCTGAAATACCTGAAAAGGACTAAGGATATGTGTCTCGTTTAAGGAGGTGACAAAGAGCTCATCGTAAACGGTTACATCGATGCAAGTTTAGACACTAATCCGAATGACTCTAAGTCACAATCCAGATACGTATTTTATTGAATGGTGGCTGTTAGTTGGTGCAGTTCTAAGCAGAGCGTCTTGGCGGGATCTATGTGTGAAGCGGAGTACATAGCTGCTTCGGAAGCAATAAATGGAGGAGTCTGGATGAAGGGGTTCATATCCGATCTAGGTGTAATACCTAGTGCATCGGGTCCAATGATAATCTTTTGTGACAATACTGGTGCAATTGCCTTGGCAAAGGAATCCAGATTTCACAAAATAACGAAGCACGTCAAGAGAAGCTTCAACTCCATCCGCGATCAAGTCAAGGAGGGAGACATAGATATTTGCAAGATACATACAGATCTGAAAGTTGCAGACCCGTTGACCAAGCCTCTCTCATGAGCAAAACATTATCAGCACCGAGACTCCATGGGTGTTAGAATCATTACTATGTAATCTGGATTATTGACTGTAGTGCAAGTGGGAGACTGAAGGAAATATGCCCTACAGGCAATAATAAAGTTGTTATTTATATTTCCTTATATCATGATAAATATTTATTATTCATGCTAGAATTGTATTAACCGGAAACTTAGTACATGTGTGGATACATAGACAAACAGAGTGTCCCTAGTATGCCTCTACTTGACTAGCTCGTTAATCAAAGATGGTTAGCCATATACATGTGTTGTCATTTGATGAATGGGACCACATCATTAGAGAATGAAGTGATGGACAAGACCCATCCGTTAGATTAGCATAATGATCGTTTAGTTTTTCTGCCATTGCTTTCTTCATGACTTATACATGTTCCTCAGACTATGAGATTATGCAACTCCCGAATACCGGAGGAACACCTTGTGTGCTATCAAATGGCACAACGTAACTGGGTGACTATAAAGATGCTATACAGGTGTCTCCGATGGTGTTTGTTGAGTTGGCATATATCAATATTAGGATTTGTCACTCCGTGTATCGGAGAGGTATCTCTAGGCCCTCTTAGTAATGCACATCACTTTGAGCCTTGCAAGCAATGTGTCTAATGAGTTAGCCACTGGATGATGCATTACGGAACGAGTAAAGAGACTTGACGGTGACGAGATTGAACTAGGTATGATGATACCGACGATCGAATCTCGGGCAAGTAACATACCGATGACAAAGGGAGCAACGTATGTTGTTATGCGGTTTGACCTATAAAGATCTTCGTAGAATATGTAGGAGCCAATATGAGCATCCAGTTTCCGCTATTGGTTATTGACCGAGATGTGTCTCGGTCATGTCTACATAGTTCTCGAACCCCTAGGGTCCGCACGCTTAACATTCGATTACGATTTGTATTATGAGTTATGTGATTTGATGTACCGAAGTTTGTTCGGAGTCCCGGATGAGATCACGGACATGATGAGGAGTCTCGAAATGGTCGAGATGTAAAGATTGATATATTGGACCATGTTATTCGGACACCGGAAGTGTTTCGGATAGTTTCGGGTAAAAACGGAGTGCCAGAGGGGTTACCGGAACCCCCCGGGGGAACTTATGGGCCACCATGGGCCTTATTGGAGAGATAGGAGGGCAGCCAGGGCAGGCCGCGCCCCCCCCCTTGCAGACCGAATTGGACAAGGGAAGGGGGCGGCGCCCCCTTTCCTACTCCATCTCCCTCTCCTTCCTTCCCCTCTCTCCCTTTTGGTGGAATCCTACTAGGACTAGGAGTCCTAGTAGGACTCCCCTCTTAGGCGCGCCCTAGGGGACGGCCGGCCCTCCCCTCCTCCCTCATTTATATACGTGGGGAGGGGGCACCCTAGGACACACAAGTTGATCTTTTAGCCGTGTGCAGTGCCCCCCTCCAAAGTTACACACCTCGGTCATATCGCCATAGTGCTTAGGCGAAGCCTTGCACCGGTAAACTTCATCATCACCGTCACCACGCCGTCATGCTGACGGAACTCTCCCATGGCCTCAACTGGATCAAGAGTTTGAGGGACATCACCGAGCTGAACGTGTGCTGATCGCGGAGGTGCCGTACATTCGGTACTTGGATCGGTTGGATCTCGAAGACGTTCGACTACATCAACCGCGTTACTAAACGCGTCCGCTTTCGGTCTACGAGTGTACGTACACATACTCTCCCCTCTCATTGTTATGCATCTCCTAGATAGATCTTGTGTGATCGTAGGATTTTTTTTTGAAATACTGCATTCCCCAACACTAAAAGAGGCAAAACATTACTCTAAATAACAACAAGCAATTCCTAATAAAAGAAAATGTCGCTCCTAGCAAAACACATATCATGTGCTAAATAAAAATATAGCTCCAAGTAAAGTTACCGATGAATGAAGACGAAAGAGGGGATGCCATCCGGGGCATCCCCAAGCTTAGTCTCTTGGTTGTCCTTGAATATTACCTTGGGGTGCCTTGGGGATCCCCAAGCTTAGGCTCTTTCCACTCCTTATTCCGTAGTTCATCAAAACTTTACCCAAAACTTGAAAACTTCACAACACAAAACTCAACAGAAAACTCGTAAGCTCCGTTAGTATAAGAAAGCAAATCACCACTTAGGTACTGTCATGACAAGATTCATAATTTTTCTCATATGATTCCTACTGTACCCAATCATTTCTACAATTTATATTAAGCAATATAAGCCACAGAAACTAGGAAACAAGCTAACTATGCATCGAAAACAGAATCTGTCAAAAACAGGAGAGTCTGTAGTAATCTGTAACTCTCGAATAATTATGTAACTCCAAAAATTCTGAAAAATTAGGACAACCTGAGAAATTTGTTTTTTAATCTTATTCAAAAAGAATCAGTATTTTGTCGTGCTTATGTTAAAAACGATAATTATTTTCCTGAGCGCAAAAGTTTCTGTTTTTCAGCAAGATCAAATCAACTATCACCATAGATCATCCCAAAGGTCTTACTTGGCACTTTATTGAAACAAAAGCTATAAAACATTATCACTATAGTAGCTTAATCATGTGAACAAACAAAAACAGTAGGTATAATTATAGGGTTATCTCCCAGCAAGCGCTTTTCTTTATTGCCTTTGTAGCTAGGCATGATGATTTCAATGATGCTCACACAAAAGATAAGAATTGAAACATAATCGGAGCATCATGAAGCATATGACTAGCACATTTAAGTCTAACCCACTTCCTATGCATAGGGATTTTGTGAGCAAACAATTCATGGGAACAAGAATCAACTAGCATAGGAAGTCAAAACAAGGATAACTTCAAGATTTTCAACACATAGAGAGGAAACTTGATATTATTGAGATATGTAAAAGCATATGTTCCTATCTAATAATAATTTTCAGTAGCATCATGAATGAATTCAACAATATAACCATCACATAAAGCATTATTTTCATGATGCACAAGCATAGAAATTTTATTACTCTCCACATAAGCAAATTTGTTCCCATCAATAGTAGTGGAAGCAAACTCAACAAAATAACTATCATGTGATGCATAATCCAATTGAATATTAAAATCACGATGAAAAGTTTCATGGTTAGCATTATTTTTTATATCATACATGTCATCACAATAATCATCATAGATAGCAACTTTGTTCTCATAATCAATTGGAACCTCGTCCAAATAGTGGATTCATCACTAAATAAAGTCATGACCTCTCCAAATCAACTTTCATTATTATAATCATCATAAATAGGAGGCATGCTATCATCATAATATATTTTCTCATCAAAACTTGGGGGACTAAAAATATCATCTTCATCAAACATAGCATCCCCAAGCTTGTAGCTTTGCATATCATTAGCATCATGGATATTCAAAGAATTCACACTAACAACATTGCAATCATGCTCATCATTCAAAGAATTAGTGCCAAACATTTTAATGCATTCTTCTTCTAACACTTTTACACAATTATCGGAATCCTTATTTTCACGAAAGACATTAAAAATATGAACCATATGAGGCAACCACAATTCCATTTTTTTGTAGTTTTCTTTTATAGAGTAAACTAGTGATAAGACAAGAAACTAAAAGATGCGATTGCAAGATCTGGAGATATACCTTCAAGCACTAACCTCCCCGGCAACGGCAATAGAAAAGAGCTTGATGTCTACTATGCAACTTTATCCTTGTAGATGTTGTTGGGCCTCCAAGTGCAGAGTTTTGTAGGACAGTAGCAAATTTCCCTCAAGTGGATGACCTAAGGTTTATCAATCCATGGGAGGCGTAGGATGAAGATGGTCTCTCTCAAACAACCCTGCAACCAAATAACAAAGAGTCTCTTGTGTCCCCAACACACCCAATACAATGGTAAATTGTATAGGTGCACTTTTTCGACGAAGAGATGGTGATACAAGCGTAATATGGATGGTAGATGTAGGTTTTTGTAATCTGAAAATATAAAAACAGCAAGGTAACAAGTGGTAAAAGTGAGCGAAAACGGTAATGCAATGCTTTGAAACAAGGCCTAGGGTCCATACTTTCACTAGTGCAAGTTCTCTCAACAATGATAACATAATTAGATCATATAACAATCCCTCAACATGCAACAAAGAGTCACTCCAAAGTCACTAATAGCAGAGAATACACGAAGAGATTATTGTAGGGTACGAAACCACCTCAAAGTTGTTCTTTCTGATCGATCTATTGGGCTATTTCTATAAGTGTCACAAATAGGCCTAGAGTTCATACCAAAATAACACCTTAAGACACACATCAACCAAAACCCTAATATCACCTAGATACTCCAATGTCACCACAGGTATCTACGGGTTTGATTATACGATATGCATCACACAATCTTAGATTCATCTATTCAAACCAATACAATGAACTTCAAAGAGTGCCCCAAAGTTTCTACTAGGGAGTCAAGACGAAACCGTGTGCCCCCCTATGCATAGGTTCACAAGGTCACATAACTCGCAAGTTGATCACCAAAACATACATCAAGTAGATCACGTGAATATCCCAATGTCACCACATATAAGCACATGCAAGACATACATAAAGTGTTCTCAAATCCTTAAAGACACAATCTGGTAAGATAACTTCAAAGGGAAAACTCAATCCATTACAAGAAGGTAGAGGGGGAGAAACATCATAAGATCCAACTATAATAGCAAAGCTCACGATACATCAAGTTCATGCCAAATCAAGAACACGAGAGAGAGAGAGAGAGATCAAACACATAGCTACTGGTACATACCCTCAGCCCCGAGGGTGAAGTACTCCCTCCATGTCGTGGAGAGTGCCAGGATGATGAAGATGGCCACCGGTGATGATTTCCCCCTCGGGCAAGGTGCCGAAACAGGGTCCTGATTGGTTTTTCGTGGCTACAGAGGCTTGCAGCGGCGGAACTCCCGATCTAGGTTTATTTGGGGGGGGGGTTCTATATTTATAGGAATTTTTGGCATCGGGAACAAGTCAGGGGGTCCAGGAGGCGACGACAAGGACGGAGGGCGCGCCCTCCACCCTTGTAGAGGCCTCGTGGCTCTTCTAGCCCAAATCTTTTGCTTCGGGGGCTTCTTCTGGTCCATAAAAAATCACCGTAAATTTTCAGCTCGTTTGGACTCCGTTTGATATTCCTTTTAAACTCAAAAACAAGGGAAAAAACAAAAACTGGCACTGGGCTCTAGGTTAATAGAGTAGTCCCAAAAATCATATAAATTAGCATATAAAACATCCAAGATTGATAATATAATAGCATGGAAGAATAGAAAATTATAGATACGTTGGAGACGTATCACTATCCACTTAGTGAATTTATCCACCATAACCAGTAAATATTTCTTTCTGTGGCTTCCCCCTTTAAGGGGTCCGACCATATCAAGCCCCCAGACCGCGAAGGGCCAAGTGATGGGGATTGTTCTTATGGCAGTGGGAGGCATATGACTTTGATTGGCGAAAAGCTGACATCCCACACAACGCTGGACAAGGGTTTGTGCGTCTGCTCGGGCCGTTGCTTACGAGGGCCCTGTCCGGATGGCTTTGCTTACGAGGGCCCGAGCTACGGCGAGATGGCCGCCCAAACCAGCATGTATTTCAGCCAAGAGTTACCGTCGCTCCTCTTCGGAGATGCACCTTTGGAGAAGTCCAGTAGTGCTTTTCTTCTACAGTTCTCCTTCCTGAACTTTGTAGGATTTAGAACGTCGAACTATGCAACGGGCCTCATTTTGATCATCAGGAAGTTCCTGCCTATTAAGGTAGGCTAGGAAGGGTTTGGTCCATGGAGCAATATCAGCCATGATGTTATGACTAGAGGGTGTTATTTTGGTATCTGATCCCTTGATGATATCTGTATTGTGTTTGGCTCCTGGGTGCGTGATGAGGTCCGTACTGGCATCTCTGCTCTCATCCTGTCACACCACGGATGGCTTGAAGAGCCTTTCCACAAAGGTATTAGGCGGGACGGGGTTGCGCTTAGCACCCATGCGAGCAAGTATGTCCACTTCCTGGTTACTGTCTCGAGCGACGTGATGAAATTCAAGCCCCTCGAACCGAGCCGATATTTTTAATTCGATATGCCGTATTTTTTGGATCTTTTTCATCACACTCTCTGTTTACCTGAGGTATTGCGAGGTTTGAGTCACCGCACATCTCTAGGCATTGTATGCCCATGGAGACAGCCATGCGGAGGCCGTGTAGAAGTGCCTCATATTTGGCTGCATTGTTGGAGTCTGTATACATGACTTGCAACACGTAACGGACTGTGTCCCCCATAGGGGATGTCAAGATGATGCCAGCCCCCAATCTGGCTAGCATTTTAGAGCCATCGAAGTACATGATCCAGTTGGAGTATGTATTGTACTCTTTAGGGAGCTCGGCTTCCATCCACTCGGCGTCCAAGTCGGCCAGCACCTGAGATTTAATAGCTCGGCATGGCTTGTATGTTATTTCAAATGGTAAGAGCTCAATGGCCCAGTTAGCTATGTGGGCGGTGGCGTCCCTATTGTTTATGATGTCATTAAGTGGTACTTTGGATGCCATCATGATCGAACACTCTTGAAAATAGTGTCGAAGTTTTTGGGATGCCATAAAGACCATGTAAGCTATCTTTTGGTAGTGAGGGTATCGGGATTTGCATGGTGTAAGAACCTCTCCGATACGTAATACACTGGCTTTTGGATGGGGAATTTATGTCCCTCTTCCCCTCGCTCGACACCGAGTACAGCGCTCACTACCTGGTGAGTTGTGGAGATATAAAGCAACATAGGCTCACCAACACTTGGCGGCTAGGATTGGGTTGCCTGCTAATAAGGTTTTTATTTCCTCCAATCCGGCTGTGGCCGCATTCGAGCATTCGAAGTTGTCGGTGCGTCTAAGAAGTCTGTAAAGTGGTTATGCTTTTTCTCCTAATCTGGAGATAAAGCGACTCAAAGCCACCACACACCCTGCTAGTTTCTGCACCTGTTGTAAGTCTATTGATGTAGCCAATTGCGACAAGGCTCAGATTTTAGCTGGGTTTGCTTCAATTCCTCTATGGGAGATAGTGAACCCTAGTAGCTTTCCGGCTGGAATGCCGAAGATGCATTTTTTCCAGATTGAGCCATATGTCGTATGTTCGAAGGTTGTCAAATGTGAGGCGGAGATCGTCCACCAATGATTCGATGTGTTTAGTATTGATGACCACATCGTCCACATATGCTTCAACTGTCTTGCCGATTTGTTTTTCCAAGCATGTTTGAATCATGCACTAGTAAGTGGCACCGGCATTTTTAAGACCAAACGGCATAGTGTTGAAACAGAAAGGCCCATACGGGGTGATGAACCCCGTTGCGGCCTGGTCGGGCTCCTTCATTTTAATCTGATGGTATCCGGAGTAAGCAATGAGGAAACACAATGAATCGAGGAAACGTCAATGATATGGTTAATGCTGGGCAACAGGAAAGGGTCTTTAGGGAAAGCCTTATTGAGGTCTTTGAAATCGACACAAAAGCGCCAAGATTTATCCTTCTTCGGTACCATGACCAAGTTGGCTAGCCAATTCGGGTGTTTGATTTCTTTGATGATCCCGACCTCGAGTAGTTTGGCTAGCTCCTCCCCCATAGCTTGTCGTTTGGGTTTGGAAAATCGCCGCAACGTTTTCTTGGCTGCTTTGAACCCTTTGATTATGTTGAGGCTGTGTTTGGCCAGTCTGCGTGGGATCCCGGGCATGTCCGAAGGGTGCCAGGCGAAGATATCTCAATTTTCACATAGGAACACGTGTAAGGCGGCGTCTACCGTCAGATCTGGTTGTGCTCCAATGGATGCTGTTTTATTGGGATCCATCAGGTGCACTTGAAATTTAACTATTTCATCTACTGGCTTGAAAGAGGTGGATCTAGGTCTCTTCTCGACAATCACATCATCCTTGTCCACCGTGGATCGTAGGTTGGTTAGTTCTTCGGCTGCAAAGGCTTCATATAGTGCCTCAAGGGCCAAGGATGTGGTTTTGTTTTCAGCACGGAGTGCTTTATCCGGATCACTCGTAACAGTATGTGGCATTTTAAGCTTCATGTACCCATAATGGGGTACGTCTTGGAAGCGTGAAAAAGCACCCCGCCCTAGAAGGGCATGATATACGTTATTGAAGGGAGCAATGTGAAAGAGCAAATCTTCCGACCTGTAATTTTTAGGCGTGCCGAATACTAAGTCAAGTTTAATTCTCCCACACATCGTGCTTATCGACTGGGGATGATGCCTCGAAAGGTGGTACTGCTTTGCTTGATGCGTGTTTTGTCAACCTGCATTTTGTCGAGCGTGTCCTCGTAGATGAGGTTAAGACCACTGCCGCCGTCCATGAGCACTTTGGTGAGTCAAAAGCCATCCAGAATTGGGTTTAGTACTAAAGCGGCGGGTGCTAGGACTGATCGAGCCCTTGGTTCGTCGTCAGCGGTGAAGGTTATTGATACGTCTCCAATGTATCTATAATTTATGAAGTATTCATGCCATGTTTACAACAATTTTATTTGGTTTTGGCATGATTTGCATGGAACTAACCCAGACTGACGCTGTTTTCAGCAGAACTACCGTGGTGTTGTTTTTTGTGCAGAAATGGAAGTTCTCCAAATGAGCTCAAACTTTTTGACGATTTGTTTGGAACAAAAGAGACCCCCGAAGCTTTGTGGGAGGGCTAGAAGAGCCACGAGGAGAGCACAACCCACCAGGGCGCACCTGGTGGGCCCGAATTGCCTCGGTGGGTTGTGCTCACCTCGAGGCCCATGTTAGCATGAAACCAACGATAAAAAAATACTATAAATAGAGAAACCTTCAGGGGTTAACCTAGATCAGAAGTTTCGCCGCCGCAAGGATCTATAGCCACCTAAAACCAATCTAGACCCCGTTCTGGCACCCTGCCGGAGGGGGAATCATCTCCGGTGACTATCTTCATCATCCCGGCGGCCACCATGATGAGGAGGGAGTAGTCCAGCCTCGGGGCTGAGGGTTTGTACCAGTAGCTATGTGTTTAATCTCTCTCTATCTCTCTCTCTCTCGTGTTCTTGAGATGTCACGATCTTGATGTATCACAGGCTTTGTTAATATAGTCAGATCATATGGTGTTTTCCCCTATCTATCTTGTTGTGATGAATTGAGTTTTTCCCTTTGAGATTTCATTGTTATCAGATTGAATACCTTTATGGATTTGAGAGCACTTGATATATGTCTTGCATATGAATACTTGTAGTGACAATGGGGTATCATATTGATTCACATGATATGTGTTTTGGCATTCAACTCGTGGATTCCCGCAGTGACATTAGGGTAATCTATGCATAGGGGTTGATGCACGTTCTTGTCTTTTGTTTCTCCGGTAGAAATCTTGGGGCACTCTTTGAGGTTCTGTGTTGGATTGAGTATTATGAATCTGAAATTATTTGGTGTTATTTTAGTACGAACTCTTGGATAGATCGATCAGAAAGAATAGCTTCGAGGTGGTTTCGTACCCTACAAACGATTTCTTCTTATGTTCTCCGCTAGATAGGAACTTTGGAGTGATTCTTCATCGCACTTTGAGGGGTAGTTATATGATGCAATTATATTAGCAGTGTTGAGAGATTGCACTAGCGAAAGTACAGATCCTAGGCCTCATTTTCAACCATTGCAATACCGTTTTGTGCCAGTTTAGTATTTGCTACCTTGCTGTTTTTATTTATTCAGATTATAAAAATATATTTCTACCATCAATATTACACTTTTATCACCATCTCTTCGCCGAACTAGTGCACCTATACAAATTACCGTTGTATTTGGTGTGTTGAGGACACAAGAGACTTCTTATTATTTAGTTGCAGGGTTGTTTGAGAGAGACCATCTTCATCCTACACCTCCCATGGATTGATAAACCTTAGGTCATCCACTTGAGGGAAAATTGCTATTGTCCTACAAAACTCTGCGCTTGGAGGCCCAACACGTGTCTACAAGAATAAAGTTGCGTAGTAGACATCAGTTATTGCTGTCATGGATCTAAGACTGACAATAGAATGGGGGGTAGGTATGAGGAGGCAAGATCCTAGCTATGGCGAAGTTGTACATGCGAGTTTTACGAGTTCAGGCCCTTTGCAGAGGAAGTGATAGCCCTATGTCTCGGTGCCCGGAGGTGGTCGACTGGATTATGCGTGTGTGTGTGTTACAGGGGGTGCGAACCCTTGTGTCAAAGGGGGAGGGTGGCTTATATAGAGTGTGCCAGGACCCCGGCCATCATCCGTTACCAAGGGTTCAATGTACATAAAGAGATGACGTTACTGGTAACGCCAGTCTTAAATGCCTTAATGGCCTTAGAGACTACAGAGTGGACGCTTGCCCGTTGCTGTTCCGGGTGATTCCTGGTCTTCAAACAAGTCGAATGGATTCTTGCATGGTCAAGTGATTGAGTGGTCGAGTGACCTAAGGAAGGAAGGGTCTCCGAGTGACTGGAAGATCGAGTGGATTACACTCGACACCTTTGTTGGGCCCTCCCTATTGTCTCTTGAGCTTCTTTGCTTCTAAGACAGTGACCTTGGATAGGACGTATAGGTTAGGCCTATTACCCTACCCTAGGTCTATGTCCTCATCATTAGCCCCCAAATGGATTGAGGTCCGAGTGAAAAGAAGGTTGAGGTCGATTTTGCTTTGACTCTTGTGTTTCCCAACTATTCATCTCTGAACGGAGGCCATTGTTGGAACTTCGGCTTCGTTTCAGTCGCCTTGATCGATTCAGAAATTGCCGATTGGTTTTATAACATCACCCATTGAGTGTTGTCTTTGATGCGAAGTCTTTGGCGTGATAGGTTGCGGCGGATCCCGGATTTCATGGGATTCGAAATTTCAGGGGAAGTGCACCGGACGGAGCGCGCCGTGGCAAGCGGAGTGGATAAAAAGGAATGTTTCGATATCCATGCCACCTTTTTCACCACGTATCCCACGTGCGACTGTTGATGGATTTGACAGGATCACCCGGGCCCACGCATCAGCCACTCGGAAGTGGGCCTTTAAAAGCGGCAAGGCCGAGGCATCTGCACTGTGCGCGTCCATTCTCCTTCTTCCTCCTCTTGCTCCTCTACCGCATACGGCTTCTCAACTCTCGACGCTGCCGCTTTACCACCATGGGGAAGGAAAAGACAGCAGCGCTGGAACGCTTGAAGAAGGCGATGGAGGCGGCGAAGGGCAATAAGACGAATCGGGGATCTTTGTCGCGCTCGGGGCTGCCGCCAGGTTGGATCCAGGGTGATTGGATCCAATCTTCGATTCGGCAAGAAGGTTTGGATGAGTTGGCCGAGTCAGGACTGATCGTGCACAAAGCTGCCCAGTTGCCAGAGGGGGAGACGAAGCCGCAACCGCGGCCGGGTTAGTGTGTTCTACTCGCTACCCATGTCGACCGTGGTTTCTCACTTCCTCTGCATCCTTTCTTCTGGGGCTTCTTGAATTTCTTCAGGGCCCAACTCCATCATTTTACTCCCAACACCATCACATATCTTGTTGTGTTCGTGTCCATGTGCGAGAATTTCTTGGGCTGTCGACTGCACTGGGTTCTTTTTAAGCACATTTTCACCATCCGATCCCAGACACTGAAGAAAGAAAATTCGAACAACGAGAAAACCCACGTTATCCAGATGTGTGGGGGTTTGGGTATCCAGAAGAGGAAGAGGAGTTCTTTCCCTTCGATGACCCTTACTGAGTCGGTTAGAGGCTGGCAGTCGACTGGGTTCTACTGCCAGGATATCGCGACTCCAGGCCAGTCGACTGGACTTCCTCCTTTTTCTTTCGACTGTGTTCAGACCCCCTCTTCGTTGAAAGTGACCGCCGCAGAGAAGGCAGAGACATGCATGCTGCTCGAGAGGGTGGTCCAGCTGATCAATCAAGGCGTCACCGGCATGGATTTGTTCGAGGTGTTCCTCAGTCGGCACATTCAACCGCTCCAGGCCCGTGACCACTCCATGTGGATGTATTCCGGAGCCGGCGACACCGCTCGGGTTCATCCAGAGGAGGTGCCAGCCAAAAAAGTGGCCCAATGGCTGAGGAGCATCATCGGAAACAAGGACAACTCCAGGGGCGCCAGGAGAGTCGACCCTTTCAGCGACAGCAACCAGCCAGACAAGGTTCGGTCCCTATAACCAATTGCATTTGGATGCGTTTTCCGACTATTTGTTAATCCCACTGATTTCCACTCGACTTTTTGTCTTGTAGATTTACACAAAGATGTACTCAATGCCCAATGGTGAACAAGCTCTGGAGCAGGACCATGAGGGCGAGGACAGCGCGGAGGAGAGTGGTGAATGGGAGTCACCAGACGACGATGATGAAGATGAGAGCGACGAGTCAGACAACGAGGAGGTAGTCGACTCACTGCCTCGTTTCGAACTTGATCCAAGCAACACCATGATCCCGCGGGCAGACGCGGTAAGGATGTGGCCTCAAGCGCTCCATCTCAAAAGCGCGCTCGGTCTTCGACCCCAGAGCTGGCTGAGAAAGTCACCAAGAAACCGAAGGTCAATCCCTCAAGGTCCGGAAGACCTTGCCTAAGATCAAAATGGACGTTCCTGTTGCTTCTGGGTAAATGCTCTTCCCGTGTTTTCTTGCTCTGACTGATTCTCCTATCCTGACCGAGTGGATGATGAACTTTTCCAGCCCGGCCTTTGTCGTGATTGATATGGATATCGACAAGGTCCCAGACGATGAGGAAACCGATGACGCAGCTACCTCCAAAGCCAGTAAGTCTGCCTGACTCGACTTTATTCGGTCGACTGGATTGTTCGTCAGTTGTCTCTCTGATTTTTTCTGTTTGCCGCAGCTCCACGAGACGTTTTTGTGCTTCCGGGCAATGAAGAAGAAGTGCCCCTGAAGGAAAGGAGGAGGAGGGACAAAGGACAAGGAGGGAAAGCGCCCGAGGTTCAGGTTTCTCAGTCGACACTGATGCCTGGGACGGCGGTCGAGCGATCTATAGATCCGACTCACACCAACGTCACTTTCGCTATCCCGCTGTCGACTGACTATCCATCAGGGTCAGCTGCTCAGACCCCTGCTGCTTCAATACAACTCCACGCATCGGACCTAGCAGCTGCTTCGATTGCCTTGCCATCATCGCTTTTCACTGCATACCAGACTCCAGACGACCCGCCGAGTGCCGCCAAGGAAGCTCTTCTTCAGTTGAATCTTGTGATGGGGCAGATGGAAGTGGTGCACGACGTCAGTCAGGTGGCCTTCAACGCCGGCCCTGCTCTACAGACCAATGTCCAGGTTAGTTGATTTCCGACTGATCTTATTTCTCATCCGATCACCCACCGGGGTTTGTCTGCCTTAAAGTTGTATAGGTCTTCCACTTGAGTCGACTTGAATTGAGTCGATTGAATTTTTGAACTAGTGGGGGCACGCTGAGTGCACCTAGTGGGTGTAGTCCCCGAGACCATAGTTGACTCCGGGCAGTTGACTGTGGTCTGTGAATCTGAATTTTCTCACTCGGACTGGGCAGACCATGCCAGTGAAAATCTGAACTAGTGGGGACACGCTAAGTGCACCCACTGGGTGTAGTCCCCGAGACTGTGGTGGACTGCAGGCAGTCGACCATGGTTTGAGAACAACTTTCTTCGCTTTTTTTTGGACTCGAGCTGGGCAGACCATGCCGAGTGTTGAATGAAACTAGTGGGGGCACGCTAAGTGCACCCACTGGGTGTAGTCCCCGAGACTACCATTGAATGTTTGATTCGGCGGTAGTCTTAGAGTAACTTTCACTGTGATGCTCTTTTGTTTCTGTCGACTGATATGTCTTATATACTGACTGCAGAAATCTTGTGATCTTGGGGTTCAACTTTATACACTGAACAAGCAGCAAATCAGCCTCAACCTTGATCTGGAACTAGCCAGGAAGAATCTCAAGACTGCTCGTGACGAAGTAGCTGCCATGGGAGGTAACCAATAGTCAACTATCCATCTTACGACTGGCACTTTTCCTTTCCGTTTTTTGAACCGAGTGACTCCACTCGAGCAGATGTACATAGTGAAAACCGTCAACTCCAAGCTCGTCTGAAGAATGTTATTTCTTTAGAGAAAATGAAGCAGGCTCAGGAGAAGAAGGATCTGGATCTTTCTGCTGCGCAGAAGGAGGCGCGAGAGAAAACGACACTTGCTGACCAGAAGCTTGCTTCAGTCGGCAAGTTAGAAGAAGAGAACTCCAAACTAAAGACTGCTGTCTCTGACGCCAATCGAGAGGTCGAACGACTGAAGAAAGACAAGGACAAGCTGACTGACGAGATTGGGAGCCTCAAAGCCAAGAAGGGCGAGTTGGAATCTTATCTGGGCCAGCTTGCTGCAAAACTGGTCTTAAAGCTTGAAGGTACTGATGTTCGACTGACTTGTTATGGTCGATTGACAGGTCTTATTATATTGTCGACTCACTAGCTACTCGACTATGCAGAACTTTGCCAGGACTTTGAAGTGGAAACTGGGCAGGTCGAGACGGGTCTCGATCCCATAAATTGCCCAGTCAAAGATGACGTCGCAATGAATGTGTCGCGGTTGGAATCTCGCCTGGACAGCGCAGTTGCTTATCTTGCTTGCCTGAAGGCGGCGATGACTCGGGTTGATGCTGAACTCTGGCCTCAAGCGGAACTGTCTCAAGACCTCGTGTCTCTGATGGCTCGACTGAATCAAGTAACTAACCGGGTGCAAGAATGGAAGAAGTCATCTGCTCGCTATGGCGCTCATGTCGCCCTATCCCTGGTCTGAGTGCACTGCAAGGATGTCAAGGAAGACAACCTGGCGGAGCTCAAGGTCGCTAACACAAAAAGGCACACTTTCCAGTCCTTCATGGACACTTTCCGTGATACCGCCACTCGCATCGCAGACAACATAGACCTTGACAGTTTCTGCAACCCAGCCAGTCCTTCTCCTGACGAGTGACCAAAAACATTTTGCTCCACCTTTATTTGCCTCGGAATGCCGAGTGATTGTGTAATCGTTAAACTTCTTCGGGCTTGATGCTCGAGTACTTTTGATCCGTGGTCCGGAACTTTGGGATTTATCTGAACTTGGTTTATCTCTGAATATGCTTGTGCTTGCCTTCGAATGGAACTTGTTCTTCACTCGGAATAATCTTTGAACTTGAGATGCAGCTCTGAGGAGGAGGTCCCAGTCGACCTGCACCTCGTCGACCTTGCGGATAGAGATGGTGTGCATGTTGTACTTGTGGCGCAGCTTCGAAGAGAGGGTTGCAGTCGACCTGCACCTCGTCGTCCTTGCGGATAGGGATGGAGCGCACATTGTACTTGTGGCACAGCTCCGAAGAGAGGGTTGCAGTCGACCTGCACCTCGTCGTCCTTGCGGATAGGGATCGAGCGCATGTTGTACTTGTGGCGAAGCTCCGAAGAGAGGGTTGCATTCAAACTTAGGTGAGTGCTGGACTGTAGCTAAGCCCCCGAGTGTGAGGGTTGCTCACCACTCGGTAGGATTTTTTATACTTAGGCGAGTACTGGACTACAGCTAAGCCTCCGAGTGTGAAGGTTGCTCACCACTCGGTAGGATTTTTTAAACTTAGGCGAGTACTGGACTGCAGCTAAGCCTCCGAGTGTGAAGGTTTGAAAGGATCGAGAAGAGGTGTCTAGAGGGGGGTGATTAGACACTAAGTGCCAAAGTTACAGTTTTTAATATTCTTAAGTTTAAGTGGAGTTTAAGCACAAGTTTAACAAACACAATACATATCAAGCAAGCATGCAATGAGTATATGAGCAGCGGAAAGTAAAGCATGCAACTTGCAAGAATGTAAAGAGAAGGGTTTGGAGTATTCAAACGCAATTGGAGACACGGATGTTTTTGTCGTGGTTCCGATAGGTGGTGCTATCGTACATCCACGTTGATGGAGTCTTCAACCCATGGAGGGTAACGATTGCGCGAGTCCACGGAGGGCTCCACCCATGAAGGGTCCACGAAGAAGCAACCTTGTCTATTCCATCACGGCCGTCGCCCACGAAGGACTTGCCTCACTAGCAGTAGATCTTCACGAAGTAGGCGATCTCCTTGCCCTTACAAACTCCTTGGTTCAACTCCACAATCTTGTCGGAGGCTCCCAAGTGACACCTAGCCAATCTAGGAGACACCACTCTCCAAGAAGTAACAAATGGTGTGTTGATGATGAACTCCTTGCTGTTGTGCTTCAAATGATAGTCTCCCCAACACTCAACTCCCTCTCACAGGATTTGGATTTGGTGGAAAGAAGATTTGAGTGGAAAGGAACTTGGGGAAGGCTAGAGATCAAGATTCATATGATTGGAATGGAATATCTTAATCTCAACACAAGTGTAGGTGGTTCTCTCTCAGAAAATGTGTATTGGAAGTGTAGGTATGTTCTGATGGCTCTCTCAACGAATGAAGAGTGGGTGGAGGGGTATCTATAGCCTCCACACAAAATCTAACTGTTAGACACAATTTGCCAAACTCGGTGGGACCGAATGGTTAAACTCGATCAGACCGATTCAGCAAACCTAGTGACCGTTAGGATTTTCGGTGGGACTGAGATGCAACTCGGTAGAACCAATATGGTTAGGGTTAGGGCATAACGTAATCTCGGTGTGACCGATTACACAAACTCGGTGGGACCGATTTTGGTAATAACCTAACTAGAGAGTTGGTCAGGTAAACTCGGTGGGACCGATTCGCTCATCTTGGTGAGACCGAAGTGTTACAAAAGGGAAACAGAGATTTTACATTGCAATCTCGGTGGGACCGATCGCTCATCTCGGTAAGACTGAAATGTTACGAAGGGAAACAGAGAGGTTACAATCCCATCTCGGTGAGACCGAGATCCCTATCGGTGAGACTGATTTGCCTAGGGTTTGTGGCAGTGGCTATGACATTTGAAACTTGGTGGCGCCGGATAGATAGAATCGGTGGGGCCGAGTTTGACTTTTGGTTTAGGTCATATGTGGATGTGGGAAGGTAGTTGAGGGTTTTGGAGCATATCACTAAGCACTTTGAGCAAGCAAGCCATTAAGCAACACCTCATCGCCTCTTGATAGTATTGGCTTTTCTTATAGACTCAATGTGATCTTGGATCGCTAAAATAGAAAATGTAGAGTCTTGATCTTGAAGCTTGAGCCAATCCTTTGTCCTTAGCATCTTGAAAGGGTTCCACATCCTCTAGTCCATGCCACTCCATTGTTGAACTTATCTAAAACATACTAGGTAAAAGTGTTAGTCCAACAAGAGATATGTTGACATTAATTACCAAAACCACCCAAGGAGCACTTGTGCTTTCAATCTCCCCCTTTTTGGTAATTGATGACAACATACATCAAAGCTTTAGATAAAGATATAGAGAATAGCAAGTAAAGCTTTGGAAAGACATGTAACATGCATAGGCTCCCCCTACATGTATGCAATCATGTGAATATTGAATATAGGAGCATGTGAATGCGTAAACATGACAGAGTAAGCAATGTGTTACATGTATCTTGGCTATATGCATCAGAGCAAATGATGTGAATGTGAGAAATGTACCTTCATGCTCATGAGTCCTTCTTGCAAACAGTATGTACATTAGCAAGAATTTCTCATTCACATGACTGTGATGCATATACTTACCTTGTGGTCTTGAGTTGGCTTAGGATGGGGTGAACCTGCGCAAACAAGGTTAAATAACACAGATACACCTACTGACCAGAGCAAGCAAGAGAAACCATAAGAGAACCAAGACTGGGATGACATGTAGAGTGAGTACTAAGTACCACATTGGATATAGACATGTCCCCAAAGGTAAAGATATGCAATAAAATCAGAGATTTCCTTCCCTTAGATGTCTTGCTCCCCCTGAATCTGCATGGTTTATTGGGAGAAGATAGGGAACAGAAAATTAGAGCAACAAAAAAAACAAGAGAGCTTGAGCTAAAGAAAGCAACCAAACATGTCTTTCCCCTCTTAAAGACATGTGACATCTCTCCTCTTGAACACCAAGCATCTGGGGTCTTTGATGATATTACTTTCTCCTAGTTGAGAAACTCTGTCCCCCTGAGTATTCTCTCTTTCTCCCCCTATAGGAAGGATTAAGCTTTGATGTGATCTCTCTCTCCCCCTTTGACATCAATTTCCAAGAAGGGCTCTTCTGGACATGTGATACAAATGGGTTGATCCTTGAGTCACAGAGCAAGGCAGCATGTCTAATATGATGCTGGTAGAAGACAAGAATCATTGAGTGGAGCTGGAGCAAACAGAAATCAGGAATAAGTGGCAAGTTGGTTTTCCTGTGGTGGAATCGATGACTCCGAGTTGTGTGCTTCAGTTGCACCGAAAGATGTCGGTTGGGCCGAAGAGAACAAACCGGTGTGACCGAGTTCATTAGAGTGGAACCACTTGTCACCTCAGCTCACTAGACAAGTAAGATCTCACAAGGATATGCAAGGAATTTACTGAAAGATTTGCAATGAATTGAATGCAGGAAATGCAGAACAAAAAGGAAAGAAAAGAAACAAAAAGTTCTAGATGAAGTTTTTTTGAAAGGGGAAACAAATATGCAAGAGACAAAAGCACGAGGGACACACGAGAACTTCATCTAGAGATGGTCAGCGACAAAGTCACCTATGTTAGAGTATATTGACTTAGGAGTCAAGTGAGAGCACTTGCTCATAGGTCATACTCATCATTTAAGCTCTAAATGGGGTTAACATTTTTCGTTTAAGCCTTTTGATGTATTCACATCTTGTCAAGTTGCTTTGACTCAAGACTTGGAGTAAAGCTTCTCTAAGATGGAATAACATACCTTGGGTGGTGGTGTTGATCTTGCTCATGTGGTTGAACTTGTGTGGGTTGCTCAAGGTTGATGTAGTTCATCAAGGGTTGGGAGCACCACTTGGAGTTTGAGTTCATCTACCAACATGGGTTAGCTTTGCAAGGAAGAGCACTTGTGTATCCAAAATGACAATCATGAGACTCAACATAGAATTTGCCAAAGGATATGTTTGAATGGTTTCGTGCTTCCTTGTCTTCAACCACCATTGTGTAGAGACTTGGTGATGTAGAGATTGCTCAAGATGTGAGTGAGTTGCAATCTCATAGATTTAGATTCAACCAAGTACCTACACGGGTTAGATAACATGCAAGGTACAAATATATCCAAGACATATGAATAGCATCATAAGAGAAATATCGAGGATTAGTCATAGGCTCATGCCCCGCATGTATCAAATGGAGTTCCTACTCCAAGTTTGAAGCATCAATGATGTTCAATTCACCTCTCAACCTGCAAAACACTTTATCATCAAGTGGTTTAGTGAATATATCCGCCAATTGCTTATCGGTGCGAACATGCTTAAGGTTAATGTCCCCTTTTGCAACATGATCTCGAATGAAATGATGACAAACTTCAATATGCTTAGTTCGAGAATGTTGCACGGGATTGTGAGCAATCTTAATAGCACTTTCATTGTCACATAGCAATGGAACATGTTTCACATATATCCCATAATCTTTAAGAGTTTGGGTCATCCAAAGTAATTGAGCACAACATGAACCAGCGGCAATGTATTCCGCTTCGGTGGTGGATAAAGATATCGAGTTTTGTTTCTTGGAAGACCAAGACACAAGAGATCTACCAAGGAATTGACAAGTACCCGAAGTGGATTTTCTATCAACCTTGTCTCCAGTATAGTCCGGATCGGAGTAGCCAACAAGATCAAAAGAGGATCTCTTAGGATACCAAATGCCAAAATTTGGTGTATGGATTAGGTATCTCACTATCCTTTTCACAGCCTTAAGATGACACTCTTTAGGAGCAGCTTGATGTCGTGCACACATGCACACACTTAGCATAATATCGGGACGAGAGGCACATAGATATAACAATGAACCAATCATAGAGTGATAAACCTTTTGATCAACCGGTTCACCATCTTTGATCAAATCAAGATGTCCACTAGTAGGCATGGGTGTAGTCATACCTTTGCATTCTTGCATATTGAACTTCTTGAATAAGTCCTTGGTGTACTTCGTTTGAGAGACAAAGGTACCTTCCTTAGTTTGCTTGATTTGCGAACCGAGAAAGAATTTGAGTTCACTCATCATAGACATCTCAAATTCTCCGACATTAGCTTTCCAAACTTCTCACTAAAATGAGGGTTAGTTGAACCAAATATGATATCATCAACATAAATTTGGCACACAAATAGTTCTCCATTAACCCTTTTAGTAAAAAGAGTAGAATCAATTTTACCAATTTCAAAGCCTTTTTCAATAAGGAATTTGGTCAAGCATTTATACCATGCTCTAGGAGCTTGTTTAAGACCATAAAGGGCTTTGTGAAGTTTGTAAACATGATTAGGTTTCTTAGGATTGATGAAGCTGGGAGGTTTCTTAACATAAACTTCCTCCTCGATTTTGCCATTTAGAAAAGAACTTTTAATGTCCATTTGGTACAAGGTGATATCATGGTGATTAACATAAGCAAGTAAGATGCGAATGGACTCAACTCTAGCAACGGGAGCATATGTCTCACCATAGTCCATACCTTCAACTTGTGTGTAGCCTCGGGCGACGAGATGTGCTTTGTTGCGAACCACTTGTCCATCTTCATCTTGCTTGTTGCGAAATACCCATTTGGTACCAATGATGTTGTGGTTGTTGTCGGGCTTCTCGACCAATGTCCACACTTGATTTCTCTCAAAGTTGAGTAGCTCTTCATGCACAACGTTTATCCAGTCCGGATCCTCCAATGCTTCTTCAACCTTCATAGGTTCAATGCTAGAGATGAATGAGTAATGTTCACAAAAGTTAGCTAAACGAGTTTTAGAGCGAGTGATTCTCCCGGTTTGGATATCATTGTAGATTTTCTCGATGGGATGATCCTTAGCAATTCTTGCTCGAACTCGTGAAAGCTTTTGCTTGGGTCGGGGTGGAACATCCTCTTCATCTTGTGCTTCTTCTTGGCCTTCTTCATTGTTGACGTTGTCGTTCTATTGTCATGGTGGAGAAGGAGGTTGTTGATGTTCATCTTGGTGCACTTCCTCGTTTTCTTCATCTTGGCGTGTCCCACTTGTGGATGCTTCCGCATCAACTCTTGGTTCACCTTGTCGTGAGGTATAAGCTTCCACTTGGACGGATGAGGTACTCACCTTCACTTCCGTTGGACGAATCTTGCCAATGGACAAGTCTTGAATTGCTTCCGAAGGGTCTTTGTCTCCTACATAAATTGGCAATTGCTCTACTTGCGAGCTATTAGATTCATCAAACTTCACATCTACCGTCTCTTCAACCTTTCGGGTGAAATTGCTGTAGACATTGTAAGTGTGAGAGTTTGAGGCATAACCAAGTAGGAAACCTACATGAGATTTAGGAGCAAATTTAGAACAACGATGCTTATCAAGAATGTAGCACTTTGAGCCGAATACTCGAAAGTATCCAACTTGGGGTTTGTTACTGGTGAGGAGCTCGTATGCCATCTTGCCGAGTAGCTTGTGAACATACAAGCGATTTGTTGCATGACAAGCTGTCTCAACCGCTTCCGCCCAAAAGTGCTTTGGCGTTTTGTACTCATCAAGCATCGTTCTTGCCATCTCGATAAGAGTCCGGTTCTTCCTTTCAACAACTCCATTTTGTTGAGGTGCGTACGTAGCCGAGAACTCGTGTGAAATCCCTTCTTCATCAAGAAAGGTGTCCACATTTGCGTTCTTGAACACCGTTCCATTGTCGCTCTGAACCTTCTTGATCTTCATGTCAAACTGATTTTGGGCCTTCCTAGCGAAGTTTTTGAAGATCTTTTGGACCTACGATTTGTCATCAAGAAAGAACACCCACGTAAATCTTGAAAATCATCAACTATGACTAGACCAAATGAGTTAACACTGAGACTCTTGCAGCCATTTGGACCAAAGAGATCCATGTGAAGTAGGTCGAGTGGTCTTCTTGTGGTCATGATGTTCTTTGCGCGGTGACTTCCTCCAACTTGTTTCCCTGCTTGACAAGCACTACAAAGTCAATCCTTGTCAAATATGACATCTTTTATTCCAAGGATATGATCACCTTTAATAAGCTTATCAAGATTTCGCATACCAACATGACCTAGTCTTCTATGCCACAACCAGCCTTTAGAAGATTTGGTAATTAAGCAAGTTCTAGGTTGAGCCTTTTTAGTGAAATCAACAATGTAAAGATCTCCTCTATGTATACCGGTAAAGACCATTTTATATTGTCTCTACGAAACACTTGGCAATCTACTTCAGTGAATAAGACATTGAAACCGAAATCCGCAAGTCTAGAAACTGAAAGTAAATTGTATCCAAGGGATTCAACGAGCATGACATTTTGTATGGAGCTATCATGTGAGATGGCCACCTTACCAAGGCCAACCACCTTACCCTTTGAATTATCACCATAAGTGACATATTTTCGAGGGCCGTTGTTTTCAGCAAGCTCACGGAACATATCTTTATCTCCAGTCATATGATCAGTACATCCACTATCAAGGACCCATTCCTTTCCTCCAGCCATGTAGCCGCGAAGATTTGCCATAAGACCAAAATTCCTCATTGCATCGTCAAGATCATAGTCACTATCATCATCTTCATCATAGTATCCATGTTCAACATCATCTTGTGATTGATCAATTCCTAGAGAGGGTAATTCATTAGATAAATGATCATCACAATGTTTACCTTTATGAATTCTAATAGCTTCAGATATGATATCGCTAATGATTCCAACATTTCCTTTAGCACGCATGAGATTGGTAAGCTCAAATAGACAATCACCAAAGTTAGGATCACTAGAGTTCATCTTACTCAAGGCAATAGACTTATGGAGAATTTCGTCTAAATTTTTCAAGGAATAATCTGGAAAACGTTCCTCAAGAAATCTCCATATGGTGTAGGCACACTTGAGAGTAGGCAAACATCTAATCAAGTTTCTAGGCAAGCCTCTAATGATGAGCTCAACAGTTCTAAGATTGCGAATCATGTCAATATCTTCATCTAGGGTAGGGTGCAAAGGATCAACATGAGGTGCACAAGGGCTAGTAATGTACTTGTTCAAATGATATTCATTGAAAATCTCAAGCATTTCATTTTTCCACTCATGAAAATACTCTCCATCAAGAATAGGCACTCTATGTCTAAGACTCTCCAAAGTAGACACATCCATCTTCCTCCAATGGTGTTTAAACCAAGGCAATGGAGACCAAAGCTCTGATACCAATTGAAAGGATAGAGAAGAGGTGTCTAGAGGGGGGTGATTAGACACTAAGTGCCAAAAGTTGCAGTTTTTAATATTTTTAAGTTTAAGTGGAGTTTAAGCACAAGTTTAACAAACACAATACATATCAAGCAAGCATGCAATGAGTATATGAGCAGCGGAAAGTAAAGCATGCAACTTGCAAGAATGTAAAGAGAAGGGTTTGGAGTATTCAAACGCAATTGGAGACACGGATGTTTTGTCGTGGTTCCGATAGGTGGTGCTATCGTACATCCACGTTGATGGAGACTTCAACCCACGGAGGGTAACGGTTGCGCGAGTCCACGGAGGGCTCCACCCACGAAGGGTCCATGAAGAAGCAACCTTGTCTATTCCATCACGGCCGCCGCCCACGAAGGACTTGCCTCACTAGCGGTAGATCTTCACGAAGTAGGCGATCTCCTTGCCCTTACAAACTCCCTGGTTCAACTCCACAATCTTGTCGGAGGCTCCCAAGTGACACCTAGCCAATCTAGGAGACACCACTCTCCAAGAAGTAACAAATGGTGTGTTGATGATGAACTCCTTGCTCTTGTGCTTCAAATGATAGTCTCCCCAACACTCAACTCTCTCTCACAGGATTTGGATTTGGTGGAAAGAAGATTTGAGTGGAAAGCAACTTGGGGAAGGCTAGAGATCAAGATTCATATGTTTGGAATGGAATATCTTGACCTCAACACAAGTGTAGGTGGTTCTCTCTCAGAAAATGTGTATTGGAAGTGTAGGTATGTTCTGATGGCTCTCTCAATGAATGAAGAGTGGGTGGAGGGGTATATATAGCCTCCACACAAAATCTAACCGTTACACACAATTTACCAAACTCGGTGGGACCGAATGGTTAAACTCGGTCGGACCGATTCAGCAAACCTAGTGACCGTTAGGATTTTCAGTGGGACTGAGATGCAACTCGGTAGGACCGATATGGTTAGGGTTAGGGCATAACTTAATCTCAGTGTGACCGATTACACAAACTCGGTGGGACCGGTTTTGATAATAAGCTAACCAGAGAGTTGGTCAGGTAAACTTGGTGGGACCGATTTGCTCATCTCGGTGAGACCGAAGTGTTACAAAAGGGAAACAGAGAGTTTATATTGCAATCTCGGTGGGACCGATCACTCATCTCGGTAAGACCGAAACATTACGATGGGAAACAGAGAGATTACAATCCCATCTCGGTGAGACCGAGATCCCTATCGATGAGACCGATTTGCCTAGGGTTTGTGGCAGTGGCTATGACATTTGAAACTCGGTGGCGCCGGATAGATAGAATCGGTGGGGCCGAGTTTGACTTTTGGTTTAGGTCATATGTGGATGTGGGAAGGTAGTTGAGGGTTTTGGAGCATATCACTAAGCACTTTGAGCAAGCAAGCCATTAAGCAACACCTCATCGCCTCTTGATAGTATTGGCTTTTCCTATAGACTCAATGTGATCTTGGATCGCTAAAATAGAAAATGTAGAGTCTTGATCTTGAAGCTTGAGCCAATCCTTTGTCCTTAGCATCTTGAAAGGGTTCCACATCCTCTAGTCCATGCCACTCTATTGTTGAACTTATCTGAAACATACTAGGTAAAAGTGTTAGTCCAACAAGAGATATGTTGACTTTAATTACCAAAACCACCCAAGGAGCACTTGTGCTTTCAATCTCCCCCTTTTTGGTAATTGATGACAACATACATCAAAGCTTTAGATAAAGATATAGAGAATAGCAAGTAAAGCTTTGGAAAGACATGTAACATGCATAGGCTCCCCCTACATGCTCATGTGAATATTGAATATAGGAGCATGTGAATGCGTAAACATGACAGAGTAAGCAATGTGTTACATGTATCTTGGCTATATGCATCAGAGCAAATGATGTGAATGTGAGAAATATACCTTCATGCTCATGAGTCCTTCTTCCAAACAGTATGTACATCAGCAAGAATTTCTCATTCACATGACTGTGATGTATATACTTACCTTGTGGTCTTGAGTTGGCTTAGGATGGGATGAACCTGCGCAAACAAGGTTAAATAACACAGATACACCTACTGACCAGAGCAAGCAAGAGAAACCATAAGAGAACCAAGACTGGGATGACATGTAGAGTGAGTACTAAGTACCACATTGGATATAGACATGTCCCCAAAGGTAAAGATATGCAATAAAATCAGAGATTTCCTTCCCTTAGATGTCTTGCTCCCCCTGAATCTGCATGGTTTATTGGGAGAAGATAGGGAACAGAAAATCAGAGCAACAAAAATAAAGAAACAAGAGAGCTTGAGCTAAAGAAAGCAACCAAACATGTCTTTCCCCTCTTAAAGACATGTGACATCTCTCCTCTTGAACACCAAGCATCTGGGGTCTTTGATGACATTACTTTCTCCTGGTTGAGAAACTCTGTCCCCCTGAGTATTCTCTCTTTCTCCCCCTATAGGAAGGATTAAGCTTTGATGTGATCTCTCTCCCCCTTTGACATCAATTTCCAAGAAGGGCTCTTCTGGACATGTGATACAAATGGGTTGATCCTTGAGTCATAGAGCAAACCAGCATGTCTAATATGATGCTGGTAGAGGACAAGAATCATTGAGTGGAGCTGGAGCAAACAGAAATCAGGAATAAGTGGCAAGTTGGTATTCCTGTGGTGGAATCGATGACTCCGAGTTGTGTGCTTCGGTTGCACCGAAAGATGTCGGTTGGGCCGAAGAGAACAAACCGGTGTGACCGAGTTTATTAGAGTGGAACCACTTGTCACCTCATCTCACTAGACAAGTAAGATCTCACAAGGATATGCAAGGAATTTACTGAAAGATTTGCAATGAATTGAATGCAGGAAATGCAGAACAAAAAGGAAAGAAAAGAAACAAAAAGTTCTAGATGAAGTTTTTTTGAAAGGGGAAACAAATATGCAAGAGACAAAAGCACGGAGGGACACACGAGAACTTCATCTAGAGATGGTCAGCGACAAAGTCACCTATGTTAGAGTATATTGACTTAGGAGTCAAGTGAGAGCACTTGCTCATAGGTCATACTCATCGTTTAAGCTCGAAATGGGGTTACCATTTTTTGTTTAAGCCTTTTGATGTATTCACATCTTGTCAAGTTGCTTTGACTCAAGACTTGGAGTAAAGCTTCTCTAAGATGGAATAACATACCTTGGGTGGTGGTGTTGGTATTGCTCATGTGGTTGAACTTGTGCGGGTTGCTCAAGGTTGATGTAGTTCATCAAGGGTTGGGAGCACCACTTGGAGTTTGAGTTCATCTACCTACATGGGTTAGCTTTGCAAGGAAGAGCACTTGTGTATCCAAAATGACAATCATGAGACTCAACATAGAATTTGCCAAAGGATATGTTCGAATGGTTTCGTGCTTCCTTGTCTTCAACCACCATTGTGTAGAGACTTGGTGATGTAGAGATTGCTCAAGATGTGAGTGAGTTGCAATCTCATAGATTTAGATTCAACCAAGTACCTACACGGGTTAGATAACATGCAAGGTACAAATATATCCAAGACATATGAATAGCATCATAAGAGAAATATCGAGGATTAGTCATAGGCTCATGCCCCGCATGTATCAAATGGAGTTCCTACTCCAAGTTTGAAGCATCAATGATGTTCAATTCTCCTCTCAACCCGCAAAACACTTTATCATCAAGTGGTTTAGTGAATATATCCGCCAATTGCTTATCGGTGCGAACATGCTTAAGGTTAATGTCCCCTTTTGCAACATGATCTCGAATGAAATGATGACAAACTTCAATATGCTTAGTTCGAGAATGTTGCACGGGATTGTGAGCAATCTTAATAGCACTTTCATTGTCACATAGCAATGGAACATGTTTCACATATATCCCATAATCTTTAAGAGTTTGGGTCATCCAAAGTAATTGAGCACAACATGAACCAGCGGCAATGTATTCCGCTTCGGTGGTGGATAAAGATATCGAGTTTTGTTTCTTGGAAGACCAAGACACAAGAGATCTACCAAGGAATTGACAAGTACCCGAAGTGGATTTTCTATCAACCTTGTCTCCGGCATAGTCCGAATCGGAGTAGCCAACAAGATCAAAAGAGGATCTCTTAGGATACCAAATGCCAAAATTTGGTGTATGGATTAGGTATCTCACTATCCTTTTCACAGCCTTAAGATGACACTCTTTAGAAGCAGCTTGATATCCTGCACACATGCACACACTTAGCATAATATCGGGACGAGAGGCACATAGATATAACAATGAACCAATCATAGTGTGATAAACCTTTTGATCAACCGGTTCACCATCTTTGGTCAAATCAAGATGTCCACTAGTAGGCATGGGTGTAGTCATACCTTTGCATTCTTGCATATTGAACTTCTTGAATAAGTCCTTGGTGTACTTCGTTTGAGAGACAAAGGTACCTTCCTTAGTTTGCTTGATTTGCGAACCGAGAAAGAATTTGAGTTCACTCATCATAGACATCTCAAACTTCTCCGACATTAGTTTTCCAAACTTCTCACTAAAATGAGGGTTAGTTGAACCAAATATGATATCATCAACATAAATTTGGCACACAAATAGTTCTTCATTAACCCTTTTAGTAAAAAGAGTAGAATCAATTTTACCAATTTCAAAGCCTTTTTCAATAAGGAACTTGGTCAAGCATTTATACCATGCTCTAGGAGCTTGTTTAAGACCATAAAGGGCTTTGTGAAGTTTGTAAACATGATTAGGTTTCTTAGGATTGACGAAGCTGGGAGGTTTCTTAACATAAACTTCCTCCTCGATTTTGCCATTTAGAAAAGCACTTTTAATGTCCATTTGGTACAAGGTGATATCATGGTGATTAGCATAAGCAAGTAAGATGCGAATGGACTCAAGTCTAGCAACGGGAGCATATGTCTCACCATAGTCCATACCTTCAATTTGTGTGTAGCCTCGGGCGACGAGAGGTGCTTTGTTGCGAACCACTTGTCCATCTTCATCTTGCTTGTTGCGAAATACCCATTTGGTACCAATGATGTTGTGGTTGTTGTCAGGCTTCTCGACCAATGTCCACACTTGATTTCTCTCAAAGTTGAGTAGCTCTTCATGCACAACGTTTATCCAGTACGGATCCTCCAATGCTTCTTCAACCTTCATAGGTTCAATGCTAGAGATGAATGAGTAATGTTCACAAAAGTTAGCTAAACGAGTTTTAGAGCGAGTGATTCTCCCGGTTTGGATATCATTGTAGATTTGCTCGATGGGATGATCCTTAGCAATTCTTGCTCGAACTCGTGAAAGCTTTTGCTTGGGTCGGGGTGGAACATCCTCTTCATCTTGTGCTTCTTCTTGGCCTTCTTCATTGTTGACGTTGTCGTTCTATTGTCATGGTGGAGAAGGAGGTTGTTAATGTTCATCTTGGTGCGCTTCCTCATTTTCTTCATCTTGGCGTGTCCCACTTGTGGTTGCTTCCGCATCAACTCTTGGTTCACCTTGTCGTGAGGTAGAAGCTTCCACTTGGACGGACGAGGTACTCTCATTCACTTCCGTTGGACGGATCTTGCCAATGGACAAGTCTTGAATTGCTTTCGAAGGGTCTTTGTCTCCTACATCAATTGGCAATTGCTCTACTTGCAAGCTATTAGATTCATCAAACTTCACATCTACCGTCTCTTCAACCTTTTGGGTGAAATTGTTGTAGACATTGTAAGTGTGAGAGTTTGAGGCATAACCAAGTAGGAAACCTTCATGAGATTTAGGAGCAAATTTAGAACAACGATGCTTATCAAGAATGTAGCACTTTGAGCCGAATACTCGAAAGTATCCAACTTGGGGTTTGTTACCAGTGAGGAGCTCGTATGCCGTCTTGCCGAGTAGCTTGTGAACATACAAGCGATTTGTTGCATGACAAGCTGTCTCAACCGCTTCCGCCCAAAAGTGCTTTGGCTTTTGTACTCATCAAGCATCGTTCTTGCCATCTTGATAAGAGTCCGGTTCTTCCTTTCAACAACTCCATTTTGTTGAGGTGTGTACGTAGCCGACAACTCGTGTGAAATCCCTTCTTCGTCAAGAAAGGTGTCCACATTTGCGTTCTTGAACACTGTTCCATTGTTGCTCCGAACCTTCTTGATCTTCACGTCAAACTGATTTTGGGCCTTCCTAGCGAAGTTTTTGAAGATCTTTTGGACCTGCGTTTTGTCATCAAGAAAGAACACCCACGTAAATCTTGAAAAATCATCAACTATGACTAGACCAAATGAGTTACCACTGAGACTCTTGTAGGCATTTGGACCAAAGAGATCCATGTGAAGTAGCTCGAGTGGTCTTCTTGTGGTCATGATGTTCTTTGCGCGGTGACTTCCTCCAACTTGTTTCCCTGCTTGACAAGCACTACAAAGTCTATCCTTGTCAAATATGACATCTTTTATTCCAAGGATATGATCACCTTTAATAAGCTTATCAAGATTTCGCATACCAACATGACCTAGTCTTCTATGCCATAACCAGCCTTTAGAAGATTTGGTAATTAAGCAAGTTCTAGGTTGAGCCTTTTTAGTGAAATCAACAATGTAAAGATCTCCTCTATGTATACCGGTAAAGACCATTTTATGATTGTCTCTACGAAACACATGGCAATCTACTTCAGTGAATAAGACATTGAAACCGAAATCCGCAAGTCTAGAAACTGAAAGTAAATTGTATCCAAGGGATTCAACGAGCATGACATTTTGTATGGAGCTATCATGTGAGATGGCCACCTTACCAAGGCCAACCACCTTACCCTTTGAATTATCACCAAAAGTGACATATTTTCGAGGGCCGTCGTTTTCAGCAAGCTCATGGAACATATCTTTATCTCCAGTCATATGATCAGTACATCCACTATCAAGGACCCATTCCTTTCCTCCAGCCATGTAGCCGCGAAGATTTGCCATAAGACCAAAATTCCTCATTGCATCGTCAAGATCATAGTCACTATCATCATCTTCATCGTAGTATCCATGTTCAACATCATCTTGTGATTGATCAATTCCTAGAGAGGGTAATTCATTAGATAAATGATCATCACAATGTTTACCTTTATGAATTCTAATAGCTTCGGATATGATGTCGCTAATGATTCCAACATTTCCTTTAGCACGCATGAGATTGGTAAGCTCAAATAGACAATCACCAAAGCTAGGATCACTAGAGTTCATCTTACTCAAGGCAATAGACTTATGGAGAATTTCGTCTAAATTTTTCAAGGAATAATCTGGAAATCGTTCCTCAAGAAATCTCCATATGGTGTAGGCACACTTGAGAGTAGGCAAACATCTAATCAAGTTTCTAGGCAAGCCTCTAATGATGAGCTCAACAGTTCTAAGATTGCGAATCATGTCAATATCTTCATCTAGGGTAGGGTGCAAAGGATCAACATGAGGTGCAGGCTAGTAATGTACTTGTTCAAATGATATTCATTGAAAATCTCAAGCATTTCATTTTTCCACTCATGAAAATACTCTCCATCAAGAATAGGCACTCTATGTCTAAGACTCTCCAAAGTAGACACATCCATCTTCCTCCAATGGTGTTTAAACCAAGACAATGGAGACCAAAGCTCTGATACCAATTGAAAGGATCGAGAAGAGGTGTCTAGAGGGGGGGGGGGTGATTAGACACTAAGTGCCAAAAGTTGCAGTTTTTAATATTCTTAAGTTTAATTGGAGTTTAAGCACAAGTTTAACAAACACAATACATATCAAGCAAGCATGCCATGAGTATATGAGCAGCGGAAAGTAAAGCATGCAACTTGCAAGAATGTAAAGACAAGGGTTTGGAGTATTCAAACGCAATTGGAGACACGGATGTTTTGTCGTGGTTCCAATAGGTGGTGCTATCGTACATCCACGTTGATGGAGACTTCAACCCACGGAGGGTAACGGTTGCGCGAGTCCACGGAGGGCTCCACCCACGAAGGGTCCATGAAGAAGCAACCTTGTCTATTCCATCATGGCCGTCGCCCACGAAGGACTTGCCTCACTAGCGGTAGATCTTCACGAAGTAGGCGATCTCCTTGCCCTTACAAACTCCTTGGTTCAACTCCACAATCTTGTCGGAGGCTCCCAAGTGACACCTAGCCAATCTAGCAGACACCACTCTCCAAGAAGTAACAAATGGTGTGTTGATGATGAACTCCTTGCTCTTGTGCTTCAAATGATAGTCTCCCCAACACTCAACTCTCTCTCACAGGATTTGGATTTGGTGGAAAGAAGATTTGAGTGGAAAGCAACTTGGGGAAGGCTAGAGATCAAGATTCATATGTTTGGAATGGAATATCTTGACCTCAACACAAGTGTAGGTGGTTCTCTCTCAGAAAATGTGTATTGGAAGTGTAGGTATGTTCTGATGGCTCTCTCAATGAATGAAGGGTGGGTGGAGGGGTATATATAGCCTCCACACAAAATCTAACCGTTACACACAATTTACCAAACTCGGTGGGACCGAATGGTTAAACTCGGTCGGACCGATTCAGCAAACCTAGTGACCGTTAGGAGTTTCGGTGGGACAGAGATGCAACTCGGTAGGACCGATATGGTTAGGGTTAGGGCATAATGTAATCTCGGTGTGACCGATTACACAAACTCGGTGGGACCGATTTTGATAATAAGCTAACCAGAGAGTTGGTCAGGTAAACTTGGTGGGACCGATTTGCTCATCTCGGTGAGACCGAAGTGTTACAAAAGGGAAACAGAGAGTTTACATTGCAATCTCGGTGGGACCGATCGCTCATCTCGATAAGACCGAAACGTTACGATGGGAAACAGAGAGATTACAATCCCATCTCGGTGAGACCGAGATCCCTATCGGTGAGACGATTTGCCTAGGGTTTGTGGCAGTGGCTATGACATTTGAAACTCGGTGGCGCCGGATAGATAGAATCGGTGGGGCCGAGTTTGACTTTTGGTTTAGGTCATATGTGGATGTGGGAAGGTAGTTGAGGGTTTTGGAGCATATCACTAAGCACTTTGAGCAAGCAAGCCATTAAGCAACACCTCATCCCCTCTTGATAGTATTGGCTTTTCCTATAGACACAATGTGATCTTGGATCGCTAAAATAGAAAATGTAGAGTCTTGATCTTGAAGCTTGAGCCAATCCTTTGTCCTTAGCATCTTGAAAGGGTTCCACATCCTCTAGTCCATGCCACTCCATTGTTGAACTTATCCGAAACATACTAGGTAAAAGTGTTAGTCCAACAAGAGATATGTTGACATTAATTACCAAAACCACCCAGGGAACACTTGTGCTTTCATGGTTGCTCACCACTTGGTAGGATTTTTCATACTTAGGCGAGTACTGGACTGTAGCTAAGCCCCCGAGTGTGAGGGTTGCTCACCACTTGGTAGGATTTTTCAAACTTAGGCGAGTACTGGACTACAGCTAAGCCCCCGAGTGTGAGGGTTGCTCACCACTCGGTAGGATTTTTCAAACTTAGGTGAGTACGAGACTGCAGCTAAGCCCCCGAGTGTGATGGTTGCTCACCACTCGGTAGGATTTT